>NW_027186304.1:36453511-36454124 GCF_028583685.1 Petaurus breviceps papuanus | reverse complement strand
ATGAATGAATGAATGAATGAATGAATGAATGAATGAATGAATGAATGAATGATGAGCCCCACCAAGGTAGCAAGGATGAGTCTGAGGGAAAGGTTTCCAAAAATGCTAAGGAGGACTTTATTTTTTCTTTAGTTCTGAGGGGAAAGAAACTGTGAATCACCCACCCACAAATATGAAAACCCTCTGAACCAAAACTGTTCTGATACAAGAGGACCATTGCTAGAAGAACAGGATTGGAACTCATATTTTAATATCCTCTGGTCTTTTGCATTCAAAAGAAATTCTATGCCCTTCTGTCTCATCAAAAATAAAGATGCCTAGGGTTCTAAAACTAATCTTAGAAATAATCTTTCATCCTCCCTGCTTCCTTCAACTCGGTGAAATCAGTGGAGTCAATTAATTGCTAAATTAAAAAAAAATTAACCAACACAGAGGGAACCTGTTTTGTGCCTTGAATGAGAGAAGGGGGGTGGGGAGTGGGGGGAAAGAGAGAGAGAGAGAGAGAGAGAGAGAGAGAGAGAGAGAGAGAGAGAGAGAGAGAGAGAGAGACAGAGAGAGAGACAGAGAGAGAGACAGAGAGAGAGACAGAGAGACAGAGAGAGAGAGAGAGAGA
>NW_027186304.1:36428773-36448511 GCF_028583685.1 Petaurus breviceps papuanus | reverse complement strand
AGACAGAGAGACAGAGAGAGACAGAGAGAGACAGAGAGAGATAGAGAGAGACAGAGAGAGACAGAGATAGAGAGAGAAGAGAGGGAGGGAGGGAGACACACAGAGAGGCAGCAACAGAGACAAAGATAGAAAAAAAAAGAAAGAAGCAGAGAGTGAGAAAAAGAGAAAGAATGACACAGACCTACACAAAGACTGACTAAAGATCTTATCAAGAGGCTTCTCAAATATCAAGTTTTTTTTAAGTGGCAGTATTTGAATGATTTAATTGCTAATTAATCTCCATTTCCCCCACCCTTAAAATGGGTTAAATTTCACTTAAGATGTTCATAGTTTTAAAAATGAAGTGGGGGGGGAGAAGTGGGGGGAAGGGATTGACTAAGACGTTTAGACAAAGTCATTTGAAAACCATTTCAAAATTTTCAAAGTCCTTAAGTCTTTAAGTTGCAAAACCCCAAACTGAAATAGCATGCCTGTGATGTCATTCCTTCCCAAATAACTCTTCAGTCTCATTCCCTACTCTTGCCATCTCCTTCCCCTCCCTGTAGCTCCTGCCCCAGTCTTTCATCACCAGAAGTTCCCTCTTCAGTCAGTGGGAGCTCCAAGTTGGCCAGGGGCCTGGAGAATGTCAAGAGAGAATGAAGAAGGTCCACCCAGAGTTTCCTTAGTGTGCCTTCTCACAGTTGGGTGCGTTTGTGATGACCCCAGGAATGCTCCCCAGAGGAGGACACTGTGTGCAGTCACTGGATTTTCCTGCCCTCATTTATCAGTGTGAAGTCTGAATGAGGTGGCTCCAGGAAGGAGAGAGAGGAAGTGGTGGAGGGTGATGAGAAAGAAGGGCCAGCAGGAGAAGGAACTTCAGCTGCTTCTGTCACAAAGAATCACTAGGATGGGGTTCCCCCTAAGAAATGTTTTCAAAACCCTTAGAGTTTTGTCTAGCACTCAAAGCCAGTCAACTGTTCCCCACTGCTCAGTTTCTGCCTCCTAACTCATACTTTTCCAGTCTTCTCTCTGAATACTGCTTCCCAAAATAAGCCTTACTCTCCAGCAAAGCAAATCAGTTTACTCTTTTGGCATGAAACTTACTCATGCTTGTCCCTAAGCCTTTGTTAAAGTCACATCTTTCATTTGGAATGCCCTTCCTTCTTCTGTCAATCCATACCCATATCCTTTAAAACAACTCAAAATTCACCTCCCCAAAACTTCCCCAGATTAACTCACCTCATTCTGATCTGTGCTTTGCCCCACCTTTCTTTAGGATGTTTGTGTATATTCATTTTACACTATAATCTTTTGGATTTACTAATGTGATGCTCTGTAATTTCTTTCTTGTAGTTTCATGTATTTGTTTGTTCTTCCCAAGTAAAGTTTAAATTTCTCAAGGGCAGGGAAGAGCAGGTCTTTTCCTCTGTGTGTATCCTGCTGCTCAAAACTTAGTGTTCTAGAGATAAATAATCATTGAGTGAAAAATGGAGCAAATGTTATATAATAAGGTCATGGCAGTCATTGCCCATAATGACCGATTACAATTTGACCTAGTTGCCCATAATGACTGAGGCAAGGAAGCTCCCCTTCACTAAGAGATTCCTCAGGATGTCAGGAAACCATGAGTCTGATGGCCCTATGCTGGAGTCCTATCAGGCACCAGGGCCTGAGCAAACATTAGGAAGAGGGGCCGTGTCCTTGAATCAGCAATAGCATTCTCACACCCAAGAGACCCAGCTGAATTCTGATGACATTGAAGCACAGTAGACTAATGAAATAAAGCAAGTAACCAGCTGGCACAGTACATAGAGCACTGGATGTGGAATCAAGAAGACCTGAGTTCAAATCTAGCTGTGTGACCATAGGTATATCACTTTACCTCCATCTATCTTTATTTCCTCACCTGTAAAATGGAAATAATAATAGTATCTACCTCCCAGGGTCATCATAAGGATAAAATATGTGGAAAGAACATTGCTATAGAAATGCTGGCTAATACAAATGTCTACCTGTGAGAGGCATACATCATTCATGCTTCCTGCTACAGCAAACTGAGAAAAAACACAGAGCAATTCTTCTCTTGGCTTCCCCTGCCCAGCCCCACATAGGACACGTCATTTTCTTATTCCAGGATGAATTTCCCAGGACTATGGCTTTCCCCACTACTGTGTGGAGGGCCAGGGGCTGCAACATTTTTGTGTATATAGAGGGAAATTAAGAATGATTCTATTGCCCATTATTTTCTTATTTGAATTCTATTAAATACTTGCTATTTGATTTGTGGTTCCTTCATGATGTATAAATAAATAATGGATATTCTGGTGGAAGCTCTAATTATAATTTCATGATAAATAACTAATATAATAAATGAATAAAGAAATAATAAAATAAAAACCTAAAATCATTAGATAATAATATAAGTAGCTAGTAACATAGGAAAATAACTAAGAAAATAAACATAACTATTAAATAAATAATATAATTTCATGATAAATCATTCATAAAAACCTATGATTTATATAGTAGTTTAAGGTTTGGAAAGCATTTATGTATACTGATGATAATAATAATAATAATAGCTAACATTTCTATAGCACCTATTATGTTGCAAGCACTATGCTAGGTGCTTGGCAAATATTATCTCATTTGCATCATCACAACAACCCAGATGATAGATGCATGTATGTATATATATTTATGTATATATAAACTATATAAACATACATATATATAGCATACATTGGATGTGTATATATAACTGGATCCCTACAATTTTGTGAAGTACTATGAATATCCCTATTCTACAGCTGAGGAAACTGAGGTTGTGACTTATCTAAGGTCACAAGTTTTAAGTGTCTAAAGTAGAATTCAAACTCAGGTCTTCCTGATTCCAAGTCCAGCACTCAATCTGCTACACTGCTTAGTTGCCTCACCTGAACAAACCCCCTCTCCAGAACCCAAGATAATCATGGGAACCATAGTAAAGGAGGGAGAAGAATCTGGGCTACAATATTATAAACTTCCCTTGGCAATAAAAAGCATGCTTCTGTTGAATTATAGAGAAAGTAGTGGCTTATGGCCTGTGTTTTCATTAGTAAAGCAGACTCCCAAAGGGAGGAAATCCCTCTGCCAATGTAGGTTGATACCTTCTTGTCTTAAAATGTTGCCTAGAGTACTGAGTGGTTAAATAATTTGTTCAGGGTCAGATAGTCATTATGTGTCAGAGATAGGACTTGAACTCAGGTCTTCCTGACTCCAGAGTCAGCTCTCTATCTACCACAGCAAGCTGCCTTCCTAGGCAGAGTCATACTTATATAAAATGTGATATTGAAGTAATTAGTCTCTATGAACCTGCCTGTCGATAGCAGAAAATAAATGTTTTTCACCTCCAAGGATCCTTATACAATTAATAATATTGGCAGGGATAACCTTTTCTGACCATTTGCAAAGTTTTCTCCGAGTGTTTTAGGAGAAAGTATTCATTGGCAAATTTCCATTGAGCCATAGCTGAAGAGAGCCTGTCCTCTTGGTATCTGTCCCTGTCAAACACATCCCAGCAAGCCCAGAGAGAATCCTTTGAGCAGCCTGAGAGAGAAGAAACTCTGGGAATGGCACCATCCAGGGGAGGAAGGGAGCATCACACAGAAAGCTCAGGAGAAGACAGAAATTCAGAGGCAGCCCCATTGACCTTCCTGCTGGACACTGATTCTATCATTCCTCACCTTTTTCTCTGTGCTCTTCTATTCTCCAAAGTGTTATCTTGATTTCATATTTTTGCTTTTGCCGGTTGAAAATGAAAGAATTCTTTTTTTTCCCTATTCACCAGAAGGACTTGTGAGTTATTCAAAGCTCAGGATAAATATTTGCTTCTAGCAAGTTTAATTCTTTAAAATCCCCAGAACTATAGTGAAAGATGAAAAATGAGCAAATATTTTGTTAGCAAGGCAAATGGTACAGGGTAAATGAATTCCCTTTGAAATTATGAATGCAATGTGATGCTGAGTATCATTTCCTGTTATTCTAATTATTATTTTGTTTTAAACTCAAGAAGTAAACTCATCACTCATGCACTAACAGCTTGTTATAAACACTGGTATCAGCAGATGAGGTTAGCACCCAATATGGATTTGCTCCATTTTTAGGTTTTCATTTATTTTTTCCTTTACTTCCCACCTATTTCTAAAAATGATTCTAGGTGGCAACTTTATCTTTTCCTGTGAGAGTTTTGCAAGATAACACCATGTGCAGGGAGGATGTGTATTGACCCCAAGGGCAAGACAATCTACATAATACATCATAAGAGGCTTCCTAGCAGGGCTGGGTTATATATTTTTTATTATGAAACAGGTAATGGCATGAGAGGTCCTCAGGAAAGTCTGAATGGTCTGTCCTTTGTCAGGGATGCTACATAGAGGATTATTGTTCAGGTACAAGTTATCCTGTGCTTCTGTGAGCTCCGATTTTGATAAGATACCCATAGAAAGAGCCATGAAAATCAGTACGAATCCAGAGGTCACAAGGACGTCCTGAAGGAAAATTGATCTGATGGATTACAGATAGTTCTCGATTTACTATTATGCAAATTCAACTTTAGATAAAGAATTCTGAAATAAATTTGCATTCCAAAAAAATACCTATATTAACTTTACTATACTTTTTTTCTTTTCTTTCTCTGTCTCTCCATCTCTCTCTCTCCGTCTCTGTCTCCCTCTCTCTCTCTCTCTTTCACACACACACATACACACACACACACACACACACACACACACACACACACACAGAGTCTTTCTCTGTTTCTCTCTCTGTCTCTTATTCTCTTATTCTTTCATGCTCTCTGCTTTGTCTCTATCTCTCTCTGGACTTAGACCGGCCGGAGTCAAGAACCCTCTGGATAGGTAGGCCTATCTGTCTTTCCTCAGTTAGTGCTAGGGTGCAGTGCATGGCCCTGAATCCTGCCCTCCCCTGCCGGGTTGTATCCTGAACTCCACTTGTCTACCCCTGCCCCCTCACCCCAGCTTCTCTGTCCCTGACTCCAATGTGTCCTTGAACCATGTGCTAACCCTTCCCTTCCTAGGCCTTCAAACCCCTTCATACTTTCCTGTCTCTCTTCCCCATGTCAGTGGACAAATTCACCTTATATAAAAATCACTTCATGTAGAGCTCTGTAGAATGGCCCACTTACATAAAGTGAGAGTGGTATATATTTCCTCTGCTCCTTGAGATTGAAAGAAGAGACACTAATTTTTAAAGCTCCTTTTTTTTTTAACAATCTGTAATGTTGTCATGGAATATTATTGTTTAATGAAAAGTTATTTTCTTTTTAACTAAGAAATGCTATAAAAAGAAGTAGAGAAGTATTTTTAAGAGTGTTTACGTTCAACAATTTGGACAGAAAGGGGGAGTGAAGGAATTGGTCCTGACCTTGTGGGGTTTTATTTTTTAGAATTTTTCATTTTTATTTTTTATAAGAATGTATTTTCTCTCCCTTCCATTCCCCTACCCCCACTGAAAAAGAAAAAGAAAACTCTCATAACAAAAATGCATAGTTCACTAAAACAAATTCTCACACTGGTCACACTCAAAACTGTGTCTGATTCTGCCCTGGAAGTCCATCGACTCTCTGGTAGGACATGGGCGGCAGGCTTCATCTTCAGTTCTCTGGAATTTTGGTGGATTGTTACATTGATCAGAGTTGATTCTAAAGACTTTCAAAGTTATTTTTCTATGTGTTATTATTACAGAAATTGCTCAGCTAGTTCTCCTTACTTTACCCTGTATCAGTTCACCCCAATTTTCCCTGTTTTCTTTTGAAACATTCCATTTCTTGACCCTATAGTTTCATCCATTTAGGGAATTTTCACTGTGGAAGCTCCCTCCATTTATGAAGCTCTGCAATTTGCCTGCAATTTAGATGCCCAGGCCACAGATGGGGGAGTGACTTACCCAGGGTCACACAACCAGTATCAGAAGCAGGATTTGAACTCAGGTTTTCCTGACTCCAAGGCTTCTCCCCACGACTACATTATAATTTTCATGTTCAATTCTAATTATTACTATTAATAGCAATAACAAAAACAATCAAAATATTTTAGAGGAATTCAAAAGAGTTTTAAGTTCAAGAACAAAAAGCAAGTTTGTACATATAACAGGAACTAATCATACCTAGGGTTAGGATGTGGTGCAAGAGTATTCAGAGAGCTGACCTCAGAGTCAGGAAGACCTGAGTTCAAATCCTGATTCTGCTACATACATGGCTATGTGACTCTGGCAAGTAACTTCACTTATTAACACCCCAAGCAACTCTCAGATCCCTACTGAGCAGGTTCCAGACTTCATTGACAGAAGGAGCAGTTCCTCCTGCCAATGAAATCAAAGGCCAAGTACAAAAGACTTTAAAATCATTACTTACGAAAAGAAAAAGAAAAAAAAATCAATGGAGCAAGTAATAGAAGCCATCCCCCAAAATCAGAAACATTGGTTACCCAACCACATGACTGATTAAGAGCTCCTTTGAGGTCAGTGTGGAACCTTGGGCAGTGATGGGAGTAGGGAAGAGGAGGAGCCCATGTGAGCTCCAAGGCTTCATGGCCCCACCTAATGCAAACAACTGGCCAGCATACAATACTCAAGGTTCCCATAAGTAACTCATTTCTATTTCCATTACTGTGTGTAATTCAATGTTTAAAAAATCAACTTACCCTTGAAGTAGAAAGCACAGATTTTTTTCAGGGCAATCTTATTATGCCCAACAGCTAAAAGGGTCTCTGTTAAATCTGAAAATAAGTCAAACAGAAGCCCCAGTTATTACAATTAATTCAATTTAATTAAAGCACTAAAAGCAAACCACATTTTCATAGTGAGCACTCACAATTCTGATAGCTTGGAAAATTCAAAGAAGCTACGTTGTTAACTGATTGGCAAAGACCCAATCTGCAATCGTTTCTCAGCCTTGTGTTGGAGGGCTTCTTTCCCTCTGTTTGGGAGCTCATTAGTACTCAGTTTGAGAGTCCTCTTCCATATGCTTACAGTTTAAAGGTAATTTGTTATTGTGGTTGCTTTTATGGCCTCTGTCAGAATTTCAGTTTGGCCTTTTCATCAAGAGAAAATGTCCTTCAGTAAGCGACTGAGAAGACCTTTCTCTCATATTCTCTCTATTCTCCTCTCCTCTACCTATCTTCTCTCATCTTTCTCTTGTTCAGTAATGTCTGACTTTTCATGACCCCATTTTGGGGTTTTCTGGGCAAAGACACTGGAGCAGTTTTCCATTTCTTTCTCCAGCTGATTTTATAGATGAGAAACTAAGGCAGATAGGGTTAAGTGACTTACTCAGGGTCACACAGCTAGTAAATTTATGAGGCTAGCTTTGAACTCAAGTCTTCCTGACTCCAGGTCCAGTGTGCTATCCCCTGAGACACCTAACTGTCCCCTTCTCCCACTACCCTCAATCAAGAATCACTGGCTAATCTGTCTGTTGCTGAGGATATCATGATCTTGGATGCCATCAGCAAGGCCTAGAAATGCCTGTGAGGGCTACTGCCTTGCCTAAACACAGCTAGATGAGAAAGAAGAAAGGTTTTAAGACAGAACATGGATTTGTTCTTTCTTTCCCCAAGATGATAAGTACAGTGCACCACATATCTAGGTAGTTAAATAGATGTGAGAATTAACTAGATCCTTGTTCTAGTTCCCCAGTGCCATTTTTAAAAAGTGATTTGCAATCAGAGAAAACAGGTTCAAATCTCCCATCTGCCACTTACTACCTGGGAAAGTAACTTATTCAGATACCAGTTTCCTTATTGTCAAATGAGGAACTCACACTAGATGACCTCTCAAATCTCATCCAGCTCTAAATCTATGATTTTGTGATTTTTGTGGGTGACTTCCATTAGGCTAACTTGTTTTGTAGCATACTCAGTATGTCAGCAGATCTTCCCTCTGAAGTATGGAGAGAAGGAATGCTTTCCTTTGAACTGTTACAAGGCTGTATAGAAATCACCCACAGACTCATAACATCATGGATTATCCAGGATTTCTTCAGTTCATTAGACCATCCACTCGAATACCAATGATACAAAGATTCTCCTCTAAAGAGAGACAAAACCAGAGAAAACTTAAGATGAGACACTTAGGGTGAGAGCCAGTAGAGGGCTAACAACAAGCAAGAATGTCAGTCTTTGTTATATGTGAAGATTCTCTGGACCAAGGGAAGGGAGAGATACAAAGGGGAAAATAGGTGATATCAAAATGAAAGATAAAATTTTTTGTTAAAAATAAGCAGTACATACAAAATAAAATGGAATGTCTGGAGGAAAAAACAATTAAGCACCAATATCATTGCTTGCTAATCTGACCCGATGGTTCTTCCTTTAAGAGAAATAGGAAAAATAACTAGTCAAAATATCATCTTAAATTTCCCTGAGATCCTAGGAATTTGTTCTGTTCTGTTTTTAATGCAAAGAGATTTTGAAGGACTAGATTTTGTGTTGGCAGTCTTTTCTATTTTTTATTCAAACTAACTTTTGTTGTTACTTTTAACCCAAGCAACGAATCTGGGAACTATAGAAATATGACAGGGGGTGGCTAGGTGACACAGTGAGTAAAGCACTGGCCCCGGAGTCAGGAGGACCCGAGTTCAGTTCCAGCCTCAGACACTTAACACCCACACACACACACACACACACACAACTAGCTGCGTAACCTTGGGCAAGTTACTTAACCCCAAGTGCCCTCCAAAAAAGAAAAAAAAAGATGACAGAGTAGCAGAGAGTCACAGTAAATAAATGTCCCCTTGAATTGTATTTAATTTCATGGTCAATGGTAAAAAGCTGTCCTTCTACTATGGATAATACTCTTTCATACTTTCAATTCAGCTACATATACACACAGAGTTTTCCAACAAAACCAGAGTTATGATGAATCATTCTTTGCCTTAATAGGGAAATTGAGGTAGAAGGAGGTGTTAGTACTTTTGGCACCTTTACCATCAGCAGAAAATCCTCTCTATGTTACATCACCCAACAAAAGGAAATTTATTTGATTTTTAGTGAGCACCACCATCATGTCATGATTGTCCTTGCTCAAGAAAAATATTTTGTGTGTGGACAGAACGTTTCAGGGAGCAATCAGTACTTACTACATGTGATTTGATTCAGACTTAACGAAGAGTATTTCCAAATAGCAAAATACACTTGGAAGCAGGAAAAAAATGTTTATAGTGTGTGTGTGTGTGTGTGTGTGTGTGTGTGTGTGTATGAGGGGGCAAAAAGATGAAGCTGTAAAAGGTCATTAGCAATAAAGTCCTCTTTCAGATATTTTCAATGATAATTTTTTTTTAAGTTTGTGTGTAGAGAAGAAAAGTTTTGTAATGCTAACAACATATTAACCAGGTGTGACCTTGGGGCAACTCCCTCTTTGTAGGCCTCTGCTTCATCCTCTGCAAATGAGAGGATTGAATTAGAGAACTTCTAAGCTCCTTCACTAATCCAACATTCCATTAATTTATTTCAAATTATTAATTCCATTAATTTATACATAAGCTATTTTCTGTGAACTTTACTTTCATTTTAAGTATTTAAATTTGAATTTGTCTAAAATACAAATAAGAAACAATTGTTTGCCTCACTAAAGTTGTATAAGATAATTTTTAGTCTTTTAATTAAATGTTTTGTTTTTATCTCAGTGACATACATATTTGAATAATAACTTTTCCATAATCTAGCTTTTTGCCAAAAAAATGTTTTTAAGTGACCATCTGTTTGGAGTGCTTGTATTTTTAAGTAAGAGGGAAGCTAGATGGCTCAATGGATAAAGTGCCAGGCCTGGAGTCAGGAAGACCAGAATTTAAATGTAGCCCCAGATACTGACTAGCTGTGTGACTCTGGACAATTCACTTAACCGTGTTTGCCTCAGTTTCTTCATCTATAAAATGAACTAGAAAAGGGAAAATGGCAAACCACTAATATCTTTGCCAAGAAAACCCCAAACAGGATCACAAAGAGTGGGACATGACTGAAATAACTGAACAACAACCTAAAACATAGGATCATAGAGCTCCAATATACTCCAATACCAGTCCAATCCTCCCTCCCTTCTCCCCCCCACCCATTTTACTGATGAAACTCACAGGTAGAAAATGACAGAAACAGGATTTGAACTCAGATGCTCTAATTGGTGAGTTCCTCTCTAAGCCTCCACTTAAGGAAAGTACAAAGCCAGCCATCATTCTTTATTCAGATCCAGACCACTTCTCCATATTCTCTCCTTCACTCCTCTCCGCCTTTTTTATGTGTTATCTTTCCCCACTAGATAATACTGCTTGCCTGGGTTATTACAATAGTTTTGTAACTGATCTCACCAGAGGATTAGATTAGGTGATCCCCAAGGCCCCCTTGTTGGAAAATATAAAGAAATGAGTTTTTCCCTAAATTGTTATATAGTGAATTCTGACATAATCCTTGAAGATTCTTGTCAAATGAAAAGGTGGACTTCAGAAAAGTTCTTTTCCAGGTTGATTGACATATAAAAACCTGAGGAAACTGAGACCCAGTATAATCCAGTTGGGGTGAAGCACAGAGTATCTCAAGGGGGATACAAATGATGAGGAGATAATTTCATCATACACTCAAAGGCAACAGGAAAAATCAATGCATGGGACATCTAGTTATCTCTCTTAGTAGTACAAGTTACATGTCAACATCTGAGGAGGGCAAGAAGTAGGGAACATTTGCAAAGAACCCAATAAGATCCTGCTTGACTCCAGAGCAAAGATGGACACAGGAAAAAAAGTATATGGAAAGTACGATCTAGGGTTGAGAATGAAAGATTTTTTTTTTAATGAAGATAACGGGGGCAGCTAGGTGGTGCAGTGAATAGGGCACCGGCTCTGGAGTCAAGCGGACCTGAGTTCAAATGCAGCCTCAGACACTTAACACAAAAACTAGCCGTGTGACCTTGGGCAAGTCACTTAACCCCAATTGCCCTCCAAAAATATTGAAGATAACAACAACTAAGAAACCCTTCACATCTCTGTGTCATGAATGCTATTCTCAGGAAGTGATCTGGAAGGTGCTAGACAGCAAGGAATAAAAGATATCACAAAAGCACAAAATTAACCCTATTTTAACTGAAAAGAGCTGACTGATTGTGGGAATCATTTCAGGGAAAGCTGCTTATGAGCACTCTGGTCACCAAATAGTTAAAGCAAAAGTCAAAGCTTATGCCAAATGAGAAGATGGCATAGGGACAAGATTAGGAGGGATTAGAGGGGTAAAGATGAGAAGACATTTAGTGCAATTACCACAAGTCCCTTGGCAGTTGGAGAGACAACACAGCCAAAGTCAATACCAGTGTGGAGAACAAGCTCATTCTCAGAGCATTATGGAGGAAGAAGACGGAATATTATACTTCACAAAACTGTGAAAAGTAGGAGTGAGGAAAGGAAGCCTGCAGAAGACTTGGCAGGAAGAACAACTCAACCAGATCATACTGAGAGCATTTACCGATGAAACTGGAAAGAGAATGACAAATAGCTGCAGTAGAAAGGACTTGCCAAGGTTTCACTGGCAACCAGTTCTCATCATTGATGGAAGCAGAGCTCCCAAGGTGGAATTCTGACACCTGAGAATCCAGTGTGCTAGAGAAGGAAATGGAATATGGGAACACACACACAAAAAAATGAGGTCAGGAAAAAGAACCAGACCTAATCAATACAAACAGAGAAAGTCCAAACTGGGGGTGACACAATTTTATAAATACTTGGAAATGAATTTTTTTAAAGCAATCGGGGTTAAGTAACTTGCTCAAGGTTATACGGCCAGTTATTTCTGGGTTGGTGCTGATTATCTGAGCCTGGGATTCGATCTCCAGGTCATCCTGACACTGGAGCCAGTGCTCTTACTTGCTGAGCCACCTGGCCGCCCCTTGGAAATGAATTTTCAAGATATTTCAAAACATAGTCCAAAAGAACAGAAAAGAAAATGTATAATTAAAATGCTGCTCCAAAGTGAACAAAAAGATCAGCTACTATTGACCCATATGCCTATTTTCTCATCTCCATAAAGTCTATCTAAGAATGATCTAGGCATATGTAAATTATATATTAGATGCAAATACTAGAAAAGGAATGGGTAGACTTTTGTATTCTGAAGCAGAATAAATCTTTCCAAGGGACTCTAAAAATGTACATACCCTTTGACCTGTGGTTGTATCCCAAAGAGATCATACAAATGGGAAACGGACTCTTATGTACAAAAATATTTATGGCAGTTCCTTTTTTGGTGGCAAAGAAATGGAAATCAAGGGGATGCCCATCAACTGGGGAATGGCTAAACAAGTTTTGGTATATGAATGCAATGGAATACTATTGTGCTATAAGAAATGAGGAGCAGATGGACTTCATAATAACCTGGAGATTCTTATACAAACTGATGCTGAGTGAGGAGAGCAGAACCAGGAGAACTTTGTACACAATTACAGACACAACGTATCTGTGATGACTAACTTTGATAAACGGGGCTCTTCTCAGCAATACAATGTTATAAGACAACTGCAAAGGACTCATGCTGGAAAAGGCTATCCACATCCAGAGAAAGAATTCTGGAGTCTGAATGCAGATTGAAGCAAACTGCTTGCTCTGTCTCTTTTGTGTTTTGTTCTGTTTTGTTCCTTCTTTCTCATTGTTCACTCATTAGTTATAATTCTTCTTTCCAACTTGACTAATGTTTAATGTGAAGGTATTTGTAGAACCTATATTGGAATACATGCCACCATGATGGGGAGGGGGAAGGAGAGGAGAGGGGAGAAATTTTGTAATTCAAAAATTTGTGGAACTAAATGTTGTAAACTATAAGTAAATAATTGTTTTAAAAAAAAAAAGAATAAATCTTTGTAGTCATGCCATTTACTGAGAAGAATAGAGAATACAAAGTCCCACTGCACCCAACTGACTTATTGAAAATGTAGATGACAGGGGTGGGCAGATGGCTCAGCAAGTAAGAGCACCTGCACCAGTGTCGGGATGACCTGGAGATTGAATCCCGGGCTCAGATACTCAGCACCAACCCAGAAATAACTGGCCATGTAACCTTGAGCAAGTTACTTAACCCCGATTGCTTAAAAAAAAAACAACATAGATGACTCAAAAGTCCAGGGAAAGAAACATGGTAGGTGAATCCAGTTTATAGCACTTCACCAATGATTGATTGCACGAATGATGGCATCAAGAGCAAGCACGAGTGGAAAATTAGGTGGACTAGCTATGTAGCAAGAACAAGGAATAACAGAAGGACAGTCCTTGTCTTGAACTACTCTCTATGAAATGTTAGGAGACATGGAGGAAGACATCGAGTGGATTAGGTCCCCACCTTATAGCCGACATGTTGAAGAGCATTGACAAGAACAATAACTAATATGTAGCACTGTAACGTTTGCAGAGCACTTTAACACGTATTATCTCATTTTATCCTCACAGCAACTCCATGACAAGTGCTGCTATTACCCCTATTTCACAGATGGTGGAACTAAGACTTACTGAACTAGCTCAAGGTTTCCCAGCAAGTAAAGTATCTGAAGGAGGATTCGAATTCGGATCTTCTTTACTACAAGTCCAGTTCTTGGTCCACTTTGCCACCCTGTTGCCTAAGAATCACGGATGATAAAAGGGTTCTGATGACAGAAGTGTTCACATTCATCTGATCATGAATCCATTGAAATTAACTTCTAGCAAAACTTTTTTCAAATGATTGCTGCCCAGAACTGGCATGCCCATCCTTGGAAATCTTCAAGTTAGAAGGCTACTTTTTGAGGATGTTTTAGAAAGGACTTTGTATGGTTTGAACTATGTAGATGCTGAAGTCCTTTCCAATTCTGAGATCTTATAAATTAATTTAAATTAAATCCTCTAAATTAATATAATTTAAATTAAAATCTTATAAATTAGAAATATCGGAGTTGATTGGAATCACTGGGGAAGAATTCGTGGAAGAAGGGGTTTTTTGAAGATGAGGAGGATTTGAATAGATGGAGAGGAGAAACAAGAACATTCCAGGCTGAAGAAACAAATGAAAATTGAACACATACAATTCAAATTAATAAGCATTAAGTGCCTACTGTGTGTCAGGCACCATACTAGGGACAGAGGAGAATTACCTTGTTAATAGTAATTCTGGAACAGTGGAAGGGAAGGTTGAGATGGATGGCCAATGGAGGGCTTCTTTCTTTCTTTTTTCTTACACATTATTTTCTTCTTTTACAAGAAGCAGTTTACACAGGTGAAATATACCCTCCCTACCTGGAAACCAGGAGGCCATTCAGAAGCTCTCTGAGGCAGCAAGCTGTCATGGGAAGTTGGAAGAATAAAGTTCCTTTCCCAGCTCGGCCGTTGTCTTTCTCTGTCATGATGGGCAGGATATTAGACCTGCATCACCAGCTGTCAACTCGGCGCAAAGGTTTTATGATTGGTGGAAGATTGGGAAGGTGATATATTGAGCTGACACATCCTAATAGTGATCCAACTAACTTCCTTATATGCCTGTATGCAAAAGCTCAAAGTGGCAGTGTGTTGTAGCAGATAAAGAGCAGCCTTGAAATCAGGAAGGCCCTGAGTTCAAATCTTGATCCTGATTATATTGGCTGTGACCATTGGCAAGTCATTAACTTCTCAATATTGTAAATAACTCTCCAATATAAGAAGGTATCAACCTTCATTGGTTTCTTCATACAGGAGTCCCTTATACTGATGAAATTCCAGGTCTAGTCCCTATTCTTGTACAAAAATCCAGAGCAGTCTAAAGTGTACAAGGGGCCCTCAAATATTCACAAAGCAAAGTAAAACCCAAACTTTTGGATGCATCCTATGTAATTCATATCAGAAATTCCCATGCAGCTCTGGTTGGGACCAGCCTCAAGCCGTCAGCTCCACCTTCATCTGTCTAGTGTTCACGGGCCTCCCTTGTGTACCACACAATCCATAGGTCAATAAGATAACATATGTAAATGCTTTCATCTCCTAGGTCCTAAGGTGATCTCATGCAATTACTTGAGTAGGATAATGTGCACACACAGGCCAAGCATGCACCAGCAGAGGCACAATTACCTTTAATAATCAGCATCATTTCCATTTGGATGTCTGGTTTTTGTCTCTTCTTTGTCAGCACTTTGAAACCTTACTTAGCATGACCAGGGCACTGATTCCATTTCAAATCAAGAGTCTGGAGTGCCTTGCCAGGGACCTACTACCAAAGCCCCCTATAGAACCCAGGGCTTTCTTAATTGAGTCTCCTCTTGGAGGGTTAATGATGCTTAGGAAACTCAGCCTCCCATCCATTATTATCTGCAAGCCCAGCCTAGGTCAATTTAATTTCCATAGCTCTCTGTGATGAAACAAGTTGCCTTTTCCTCCAACTCTTCTCCTCCCTTATTTCTCCATTCCTTTCTCTTTATTCCTGACCCAGAGTGACCCCTAAACATAAGGCTTCTCCTGTCACTACTTGCTTTGAGTAACTTACTGCTACCATATCCTGAAAACCTGAAAGGAGAGATATTTCTTTTCCAAAGATTTATAACTGTGCAGAGATCCATAACTTTCTCCCATTTTCTCTTCCCCAGTGGCATCTTCCTACCCTGTGCCCACCCCCACTATGGCCACTGCAGAGGCCATTAAGGTACCCAACTAATTTATAAAACAGTAAGGAAACTCCAGGTATAAACTATAAGCAGCTGAGAAGAGTCACTAGCACACAGTGACATATTGCCCAATTATTTTGGCATGGGTTAAAAGCTTCAACAAGCCCTTCCGGTACCTCCCTGTTGCTACTCCCCTTCCAGTAAGGAGATCTTTCTTCTAACTCTGTCTCTAGGGGCACGACCCTGACTAATTTTTGTACACACACACACACACATGCACACACACACGCACACATGCACACACACACGCATGCACTACCACCACCACCACCACCACCACCAGACCTCAGCAATCTGCTTAGGTCTCTGGAGATATAGGGTCTCTTCTCATCTAGGCCCAAGTCAATTCCCTTTGACTTCAGGTCAACACTGCTGTCTTCCTAATACCTCATCACTGTCTTGGTGGGTGTGCCCTGAGTTTTCTTCGTAGGAAATATGACTATTCTTTTGCTGTTTATGGACACTTGCTGCCCTGAGTTAAGCTTCCTAACTTCATCAGCCCATCCTGGGTTTCCTTTCCTTTCTCACAACTTATCCTTTTTCTAAGCAGTTCCCCAATTCCTTCTGCTTCTTCATATCATTCTGTGATGCATCACCTACCCAACTGACCTGGTCCGATAGTCTCATCTACTGAATAGAAGTTACACCCCTTACCAGATGCATTCCCTATGTCTTACCAGACACAAAAATGGCATGTTAAGGAAGCCCCAATCAAACACATCTGGATTTAACCATAGCTCAACTTCTCTGGTTCCATTCAGGATGAATACTCCCAAATTCATCATTATTATTATTTGGGGGGAGGGGTACTTATCCCTACATAAGCAGCACCTACAAAATGAGATAAGCTTTATTAATCACTAAATATTTACTAAATGCCTATTAGGTATACCAGATTCTAGGCATGCAAAAGCAAAAATGAAACACTCCTCACCCAAGAAGTTTACATGCTGCATCCAAAGAGTCAAATTAGGAGTCCAGATCCTCCTTTTTTCCTCAGGGTCACATTTCCTGGAATTTTTATCACATTCTGGCACATAGTAGGCATTTAATAAATGCTTATTGATTGACCAGCTCTATTCCATTTGAATTTGTTTTCACTCAAAATATTAAAGGAATGAATTTACCAAGCACTAAAACTGATTATTTTATTCTCTCCCATTTATTTTCCAAGCTCAGGTACTTAATGGGTAGGGGCAACTAGGTGGTACAATGAATAGAAGACCAAGACTAGAGTCAGGAAGACATCTCCCCAAGTTCAAATCTGACTTCTGACATTTACTAGCTATGTGACCCTGGGCAAATCACTTAACCCTGTTTGCCTCAGTTTCCTTATCTGTAAAATGAGCTGGAGAAGGAAATGGCAAACCACTCCAGTATCTTCACCAATAAAACTTAAAGTCAGATCACAAAGAGTCAAACACAGCTGAAATGACTCAACAACAAACAGCCTGAAGAAAAATTATACATGTTAGCTCTCAACAGCAAGCTCTTCTCCCTGAATTCAAAGACCTATTTATTGATCTCAGTCACTGGCCATCCCACTCATCACTTCTTATAAGATGAAACACCAGAGCAAGAAGAGACCTTGGCTTCCTGGAATGGCACAGTTTTCAATGGCACAGGCCAGACTAAATGTCACTGTCCTAACTAAATTAGAAAGCACACTAATAACCATATGATGTAACATGCCTCAGTAATCCTGACTTCCATTGTCATCCCCATTGTTTCCAAGGAATACTCAGGATTTCCAAATCCTTATAAACTGCTGCCATCAGCTTCCCATGGCAATGACACCTTGAGCCCATGGGTCATACATTTTGCTCCTCTCATCCTGCTTGAGGATTCTTATCAACAGATATTGTATGAGTTGTAAATGGTCTGATTTTTTCCTTTCTATTTTGGCTTGTTAATGGTCAGGGCCTTGGACAGCTGGAGACTTTTGCTGGCTCCCTGACCTTGATTGCTTTGAATTGCTTCCCAGATATAAAGGAACACATTCCCACACAATGTGATTCATCCATGCTTAATAAACCATCTTGCTGGCTACCTTTTTAGTAGAGGCCCTCGTTACTTTTATCCTCAGTCAGTGTACTCAAAGACTCGTGGCAGAGAAGAAATAGGGTCAAAATAAGCCTCTCCCTTTCAATATATCATTAAATAATTACAAAAAAATGCATGCCAGTGTTGAGAAGGACTTTATTCTGGAGTCTGGAAGGAGTTCTACCCTGAGTTAGTTACCATACTTGACATCACCCATCCATGCATAGCATACCACCACCTCTACCACCTCTGGAGGGAAAGCATAAAACCTTAACCTTACTATGTGTCACATGTAGGGGACACAGTGATATGCCTGAGCATTATTTATGAGCATGCATATTGGTCACTCTGTGTCCATTTGCAAGTCAGTTATGACAGGAAATCATCATGACAAAGTTCCTACTAGTATGGCTTGGATCAAATGGCAGGATATATCTGCTTGCCCATTCTTACATTTCTGCTTGCTGCAATAAGGCCAAAATGGTTTCTCTACTCTCTGACTATGTCCCTGATGGAGTATCATTCCCTGACTCCTTTTGTTTCTTCACCTTATCATCAGAATCTTCCCCTTCCAACTCTTTTGCCTCAGGTCCCCTCATAATCTTTTAGTTTATACTAAGAGGAATTCAGCAGCTGACAGGACAACATATTGTCTTTGAAGTATGTTGGCTCTGGGCTAGTCTTTGGCAGGAGGAATAACTTACTGGAATTACTTAGAAGTGTGTTTTCCTCTTTCTTTCCTTTTCTTCTTTTAAGCATGGGATCAGGATCACACACACACACACACACACACACACACACATGCACATGCGCACACACAACAACCCCAGAAACTCAGAGTAGGAAGGAGGCGCCTACTCCACCCCATACCTGGTAAGAATTCACTCTGTAAAATCCCCAAGCAATCCTCTAACCCCTTCTTGATTTCCAGTGGGGAATAGGAAGCAACTAGACGTACCATCTCTTGAGGTAGTCATTCCATATAAGGACAATGCTAATTGTCAGGAAATGTTTCTATTCATCAAGCCTACATTTGCCTTTCCAAAATTTCTGCTCTTTGGTTCTAATTCTTCTCTCCACACCCCCATTCCCCAAAATAAGTCACTTTTCTTCATTACCAGGCAGGGCATACTGGAAAATAATAATGGTGATGATGAAAAAAACTATCAATAAAATATTGAATTATGTGTAATAAAATTCAGCATGAATACCAGAATATAATATTATAGCACCACAAATTTAGAGCTGGAAGGGACCTTAGAAGCCATTGGCTCTAAGCCCCTCATTTTTATAGATGAGAACATTGGGGCTGAGAAGGGTTAAGTGACTTGGCCAGGATCATACAGCTAGTGTCTGAAGCAGGATTTGAAATTGAGTCTTCATGATTTGAATGGGTCCAGCCCTTGATCCACTCTACCACCTATCTGTGATCCCCAGATATGATGTGAGCATGGAGGAATACAGCAAATCCATTACTTTTCGTACTTTTGGATGCTTAAAGTAGCCTAGAATAGCATTATCATTTTTTTGTTGTTTGGCATTTTGTATTGTTGACTCACGCTGAGTTCTCTATATAATCAAAAGTGCTTATTATGTGCCAGGTACTCTGCCAAGCATTGGGAATACAAATGTAAACAAAAATAGAGTCCCTGCCCTCAAGGGGCTTACATTTTAATGTGAAACACTTAAAAGGGAGCTGAAAAGTTAGAGTCAAGGAGTGGGGAAGAGGGAGAAAAGTATCCATGCAGGAGTATGGTAGAAAAGTCCAAAGCAGGGATGGAGATACCTGTGGCCTCAAGGCCACATGTAGCCCTCTAGGTCCTCAAGTGAAGCCCTTTGACAAGAAAGAAAGAAAGAAAGAAAGAAAGAAAGAAAGAAAGAAAGAAAGAAAGAAAGAAAGAAAGAAAGAAAGAAAGAGAGAAAGAGAGAGAGAGAAAGAAAGAGAGAGAGCAAGAGAGAGAGAAAGAGAGGAAGAGAGAGGAAGAGAGAGAGGAAGGAAGGAAGGAAGGAAGGAAGGAAGGAAGGAAGGAAG
>NW_027186304.1:36390353-36423773 GCF_028583685.1 Petaurus breviceps papuanus | reverse complement strand
TGGCATATAGTTTTCAGACTCTATCCTCTTCCTCAATTTTCAAAATGGGGGCAAAATTTTCCTTTCTCCAGTTACATAAAACCTCTCCCATTCTCCAGTATCAATTAAAGATCATTCTCAATGACTCAACAATATATCAGCCTATTCTTTTGATAACCTAGGAAGTATTTCACCTGGTCCTGGTGACTTAAACTCATTGGGGACCAACAAATGATATCTAGCTGTTTTCTCACTAGTCTTGGGTTTTCACTCTCTTCTTAACCATTCTTGTTCTACAATTCCTAGTCCAAAGATCATTTCCCTTGGAAAAGAAAACAAAACCAAATTAAAAGTTGGCCAGTTTAGCCTTTGATAATTACCCATTGTCATAAGGTATTACAAACAGCTTTCCTATCATTTCTCTGATTTTGTTTTTGGTACTAAGATGCAGGTGGTAAGGAAGAAAGCACTAGATTTTTATTTCACCTTATCAGACAAGGACAATTTTCCAACCTCCTCTACATAAAGTACAATCCTGTATGTTCATTTGAAATTTGCCCAGTGCTTCCCACTTTACTTCCCATCATTCTTCAATGTCCTCTTATGAGATAAGTACCAGTCAAATCTTATTCAACTAGCAAAGAAAAGTCACTACTTGGATCTCCAAATTTCCCTTCAGTCATGACCAGTTCTTTTGTTCCTCAGAATAGGTCTGGACACTCTAGATAACAAAAGATATTGGCCTAAATGTTGCAGAATCATAATGTATGCAGGAGACCTTGAAACAGAAGCCAAATTTGTACACACTCTAAGAGTTGTCTTTGTATTGGTTTCCAAAGGGAAGTTAGATGATTGTACAAATAGGTTTCTTAGATAGTTAAATGATCCTATAACGTGACCTAATACATGGATTTGGCTAAGACACATAATCCTTCAAATAGCCTTTCAGGCCCTCGTTAATACTCATGGCAAATATCCCATTATTGCCTTGACCATTCACATCTTTTGTCCACTAAAGTTCCCCTTCACCTTAAGTACCTGGATAAGAGTGTCTGAAACACTGGCAGATGGGATCCTAGGAAGATCAAGTATAATTGTGAAAGCCATTTGACCATGAAAAAGTAGCATTATGTTCATCATTGACTTCAAAGCTGGGAGGGAATTTGGAGGTCATCTGGTCAAGCCTCTTTGTTTTACAGATGAAGGGAACTGAGGCCAAGAGAACTGGCCTGACCTCATCCATTGCAATAAATCACAGAGCTAGAGTTCAAACTCAGCTCTTCTTATACCAAATCCAGTTCTCTTTTCACTTCATCACCACTTAAATTGTTACTACAGTCAGGACTCACAAGTGTGCTTATTCAAAAGTGATTGATATGAACAGATGCTATTTTGCCCATAGTCTTACCCCCATGTGGAGAAAGAACAAATCTCTTAAGATTAGACAGTTTTAGGAATAGACCAAAAACTTTAAAGCAGGAAAATAGAGACTGTATAGTTCATTTCCCTCATTCTACAGATGAGGAAACTGAGGCCTAAAAGGGTTAACTGACTTGCCCAAGGCCATACACCTTGTATGTCGTGTATGGCTCCCTTTTATCTTTGTATTCTAACCACAAGGGAAGGAAACACTTTTATATTCATACACATTAATTGGTAAAATCTAGAGTCAACCTGTCATCATAGGCTGTTTCCTGGGTGATTTAATTGACTCTAATTTCTGATCCAGTCAAAACCCTGGCATATATACAGAGATACTGACTTTTGTGGGTTCAAATCTACAGACAAAACCTCCAGGGAACTAGACAACTCATGGAAAAGAATAATAAAAACATCAATCCTATATCTTTCTTTAGCCAGTATGGGGGTAGAGTCAAGGACAGAGAAGATATAGAGCAAAACTGGTCATTTACAGGTGCTTGCCTAGAATTATGCTCATATCAAATCAGAAGGTGTGTTATGAGGGCCAAAGAAAAGTTAGAGTCTGTAACAAACAGCAGTAATTAGTTAAGGAATTGCTATGGACAATGAAATCTGCTAATTTGGGACTTGAGATGCTCATAGACTCGCTTGTGACCCCAGTTCTCATGCTAGGGCTATGCACTGACCATTCACCCAATATACTTAACACAGAGAAGTCCTTTGATCCTTTGATCCATGTGACTTCATAGGATCATAGATGGAGATGGAAAGAATCTTAGAGGCCATATTAAACACCTACCCTGCCACTCTCATCATCTTATAAAAGAGAAATTGAGAGCTATAGAAGCTAATGGACTTGACCAAGGTCACCCTGGTAGTAAGAAGCAGAGTCAGGATTTGAACCTAGGTCCTCTGACTCAAAATCCAGCATGCGTTCTACTATATTGGCTATATGAAGCCTTTAGCCTTTGGTCACAAACACAAACCTTGAACCAGTTACCATCTCACCGTTCTCAAACCGCCACAGGAGTGATGCATACCATATATTCTATTGCAGAACTGCTATGGCTGGTCAAAACAATCACCAGCACCAGCAGACTCTTAGAGCTACCTTTACTATGTTGCCTGGAATCACTTCTGGACCTGACCCCAATATAAAAGTGTGTTTCCCTGCACCTGTGTATTTGCATCTTCTCACTGACAGCTCCTACTCAGAGGAGATACAATTCATGTTAATCTCCAAAAAGTTCTGTTCATAAGTTCACAAGTTGGTAGATCCATTCTGGACAGGTTCAACGTCAGGGCAAAAAACCACACACCGTGTGTGTGTGTGTGTGTGTATGTGTGTGTGCATACACGTGCATATATACACATGTATACATACACATACATAAATACATATAATGTTATTTCTGGAAAGGATCTGAAAGGTACATACAAGCATAGATACATGTTTCTCCACATACACATACATACATATGCACATGTATACATAATTGTAGTTCTGTCTAGATATATATAGCAATATGTTGTATAAATATACATACTCATGCACTATATAATGCATATTTTTTGTTATTTGTGATGCTTGTTAGAAGCCAGTGTGGGTTCCTACAACAGCTCATTTGTAATCTAACTTCTTTTCTTAAAGTATTATTAGAATGATATTGGGGGGAAGGGGTCCCATAGACATAATATACTTGGATGTTAGGAAGGCATTTGAGAAAATCAGTAATGACTTTCTCTCTAAGATTTCACCTGGCACTATGCTTTTTTGTTTTGTTTTGGGTTTTTTTTTCTTTTTGGAGGGGGGAAGGCAGGGCAATTAGGGTTAAGTGACTTGCCCAAGGTCACACAGCTAGTAAGTGTGTCAAGTGTCTGAGTTCAGATTTGAACTCAGGTCTTCCTGCCTCCAGGGCCAGTGCTCTATTCACTGCATCACCTAGCCACCCCCAGCTCTATGTTTTGATACTCTGTGTTACACTTATATGATTTTGTGCTTTTGGTTACTTGAGTGTCTTGACCCCCTACTAAACTGCCAACTTCAGGAGATCAAGGACCATGCCTTATGCAAACTACCTATTCCTCAGTGCTTCCACACAGCATGCATTTCATGAATACTTCTTGATTGAATGATATAATTATGGACAACAGAAAGAGCTGAGGATTGGACCATAGTACTCATAAGTAGATCTGCAATTGCTTGAATGACCAGATACAAATAACACTAATTAATAGATTAATAATTAATAAATAATAGAAGCTTTGACGAAAGTCCTTAGGTGGGGGGGTGGGGGGGGGTCATAGGGCTTTGTTCTTGGCCCTGTTCTGCTCAGAATTTTAATCAGGAATTTGCTAAAGTCCTGAAGGCATACATAGACTATGAAAAACTAATAAAGATAGCTAACACATGGGATGACTTAATCAGGATTGAAAAAGCTCTTAAAAGCCTAGAAGAATGGGATGAATCTAATAAGATGAAATTTATTAGAGTAATCCTTTTCAAAAAGGAAATGAGATTACTGAGGAATGACCCATTCTTTATGAAGCTATGCTAGCTTCTAACAAGCATCATAGATAAATATATAGGTAATATAATTCACATATGTATGTATGTGTTTATATATAATGTTATATATGTTTGACCCAGTGTTTTTTAAAATTGTACCAAAGATATGGGAGGTATGGCTGGAAAACAACTAAAATGCAGACAGACTTGGGAGTTTCAGTGGACTTTAGACTCAACATGTGGTGACCAAAAAAAAACCAAAATGCTGATGAGAACTCAAATGGTACTGGTAGACATACTACTTGGAATGAGGAATCTTACAGACTTGCCAAATCTACTCTGGTTGCATCACATCTGGGCAACTGTGTTCATTTTTGTGTATCACATTTGGGATATATCGACCTGCTGGGCCATATTCAGAGAGTGACAAAGATAGAGAAGGAACTCAAAACTGTGCCACTGAGAACAAATGGAAAATCACAAGAGATATTTAGCCTGGGGGGAAATACTGCAAAGGTGAGGCATTGTGATACATTCCAATATTTGAAATACTGTTCATATAGAAGAGAGATTTGACTTTTGTATAAAATAGAGAGAAATGCATGAAAGCTGAAAAAAAGTAGATATTTATCTCTATATAAAGAAAGCTTTCCTAAAAATCAGAGCTGTCCAAAAGTAGAAAAGATGATAAGTTCTTAATCAATCAACAAGAATGTATTAAATATCTATTGGGTGTCAGGACTGTGCATACTGGAGGTCTTCAAGGGAAGGTTAGATGTCCACTTGTTGGAGACGTTAGAAAGGAAGTAACCTCTCACATGTGAGCTGAACAAGATTAGAAATGTCAATTTTACAGAACTGGATTAAAATATAATTTGAAAATGTTTAAAACAAATCAAATATACAGCATAGATAATGCTAATTTGTGATTTTTTTAAGTCAACATGGAGCCAAAGGGATGTTTCTGTTTGTGTCTGATACCACAGAACAAGATGATGTCTGAGGTCCTTCCAACTTTAAGATTTTATAATCTCTATTCTCTTTTGCTTATTTCTCTTTAGCCAGTCCTATAATTTCATTGGTGAGGAAACTCCCTTTGCCAATGTAGATGGACAATTGCTCTACAATTCATACTCTTAGAAATTATGAATTGCCTAGGTTGAAAGATTAAGGACCTTGCCCAGGGTCACACAACCATTACATGTCCATGGTAAGACTTGAACCCAGGTTTTCCTGACTTCAAGACTAGCCCTCTATTCAAGCCAGTTCTCAATTTCTCTCATTCTTCCTTAACAAAGGAATTCCCTAAAGTCCTATTCTTAAATCTCTCCTTTTTCTCTTCTCTACGTCTCTGTACATAGATGATATATCCCCTTTATACTTAGATGACCCTCAAAGAAATATTCCCAGGCTAAATTTCTATCCATACCTTTATCCTTGGATTTCCAATCAGTCACAAAATCATGTCAATTCTTCCTTCAAAATGTTTCTACTATCTGCCCCTTCTTTTCCATTCCCATTATTTCCTAATAAGCTTCCTATCTTTATTCTACTTCCTTCTAATATACTCTGATTATTCTAACATATTTCCATGGCATTATTTTCCTAATTTAAAACTCTTAGCATCTCCTGGTAGTCTGCCAAATGAAATATTAATTCTTTACTCAACCTGACATTCTTTGTCTTACAAAACATACCCCCCAACCCTGCTTTCTAACCTTATTTCCCATTTGTCCTCTGCATGCCTTATCCTCCAGTCAAACTAGATTTTTCACAATTTCCCAAACACATCCCACCCTTTCCCACCTCAATGGGTTTATTTATTCTCTTACATATCTGCCCCCTATTGAAATTTGATCCATTGTTTGAATCCAGCTCAAATGCCACCTCTACCTCGAAGCTTTCTTTGACCTCCGCTGTCAGAAAAAAATCTTGCCTTCCCTGAATTCCTGTCGTTTTGTGGAGGGGAAGGGGGGTTAGGGCATTTATTAAATATATCCTTTTCCAGCATTATGGTTATTTGTGTAGAGAAGCTTAGAACATGAAAGCTGGAAGGCACCTTAAAGATTACATGTCCCAACTCACTTACTCTATTTATTTTATTTTTATTTTTGGAGGCAATTGGGGTCAAGCAACTTGCCCAGGGTCACACAGCTAGTAGGTGTCTGAGGCCAGATTTGAACTCAGCTCCTCCTGACTCCAGGGCCAGTGCTATGTCTGCTATACCACTGAACTGCCCCCAGCCCACTTATTCTACAGATAAGGAATATGAAGTAAAGTGATGTCATTGACCCATGGTCACCCAGTGGTTCGGAGAAAAGGCTAGAACAAAAGTCTTCTTTCACTCAATCCAATGGTCTTTCCGCTACCATTGTTGCCTACTAGATTGTAAGCTGCTTGAGGACAGGGTTCTTATTCATTTTTGTACTACCCATAAAACATTACCTTGCTTTATAGTAGGCACTTGATAAAGATGAAGGAAGCATGAGATGAAAATGAAAAATCACCATTGCATTTAACTGCAAGTATATTGGAATGGGGTATAGAATAGAAACAGAATTAAAAAGATTGAGGAGAAAAAACTAGCAGGTATGATTTCTGAGAAGCTAATAATCTTTGAGTGACCATGAAAAATGGAACAGATGACAGGAGTATGGAACAGAGCAGAAGTTCTAATTTAAAAAAGAGAGAGAGAGAGAGAAGAGGGAAGACTTTGCCAAATCTAGGCCAGTGGGCTTGGCTTTATTTTCTATAGCACATTATTAAAGAGCTATAGGAATTTAAAATGAATAATAGTGATCACCAAAAGCCAGCATGTTTTCACCAAGGATAGGTCATGACAGACTAATATTGCTCCCCTTTTTGACAGGCAAACTATCCTGGTGGATCAGGAAACCTTCAACCAAGCATTTGACAAATGAGTAATGCCACCCTTTGGGGCAAGATAAAGAGATAAAGACTAGATGATAGTAAAGCTAAATAAATTCAGAACTGGTTGAATGACAGGATCCAATGAGTCTATTAAGAGTCAATTGACTTCAGTTTCTAGGGACATATGCAGGACAATGTCCCAAGGATCAATCCTTGGTCCTGTTCTATTTAAGATATAACCAATGTGGGTGGGCCAGGTGGCACAGTGAATAAAAGTGCTGGCCCTGGCATCGGGAGACCTGGAATCGGTTCTGGCCTCAGATACTTGGCACCCACACAAAATAACTGGCCATGTAACCTTGAGCAAGTTACTTAACCCCAATTGCTTTAAAAAAAAAAAAAGATATAATCAATGAGGGAAGTCATAGATGATATGGCCTGACAAGTTATCAGATGATAAACAATCAGGTGGAATATCTAACATGCTAAATGATACAATAGGGGGCAGCTAGGTGGCAGAGTAAATAGAGCATTGGCCCTGGAGTCAGGAGGACCTGAGTTCAAATCCGGCCTCAGACATTTGACACAATTACTAGCCATGTGACTTTGGGCAAGTCACTTAACCCCAACTGCCCTCCAAAAAAAAAGCCAAAAAATATAAAATAAATGATACAATAAACATTTAAAAAATTCTCCACAAACCTGGAACTACAGACAAATAGATTAAGAAGAAATATAATAGGAGAAATTTTAAACTCTACAATGCAATTTTAAAAAATTAATATGACAAGTACAAAATAAGGGAATTTCAGATATAATAGCTGTCTTCAATGCTAAATGCACAAAAAAAGATGATACTCTTTGTTCCTGACCTTAGAGGGCAGAACTAGGAACAATGGGCAGAAGCTGCAGAGGCAGATTTTCATTTGATAGGAAGGGGAGGGAAAGAGGCAACATGGCATCTTGCAAAGAACACAGGTTGTGGAATAGGAGGAGCTAGTTTCAAATCCTATGTCTGCTACTATAAATCCTGCATAACCTTGGGCAAACTCTTAGCCTCTCTGGGCCTCGGTTTCTTTATCTGAAAAATGAGGAGGGGTTAGAGAGATTAAATGATCTTTAAAGTTCCTTCCAACTCTAAATCCTAGGATCATATAAGGGGAACTGACTTCCTCAGAAAGGAGTAGCTTGCCCCTAACTTGGTCTCTATCAATATAAGGACTCCTTATTTATTAATGAATAATCCTATGCCAGCAAAAGGGGAGTTGATCACAGAGGTTACAGGAGCTATCTAAGAGGTAGAGTTTACTTGGGCCCTGTCACCCAAGGCATCAGGCATGAAGCACTCCCCCTTCCCCCTTCCCCCTTCATTTCATTTCCCTTGTTGCTAAACCCCTTCTTGCCTTTCCTCTTCCTTAGCTCAGAAGCTTAGCTATAAGCCATGTTGACATTAAGCGTGTGCCAAGTTTTGGTATTTAAACGTTCAGTCAGTTCAAGTTTCATTCCGTTTCCCTTGTGTATTCTGTCCCTTTTTATCTTGGTTCTTATTCATTGGATTGTCCTATGACAATGTTTGTTGGAAGGGATCCAGGAGGGCAGAGACAAGCCACTGGTGGCTTCTCTCTGTGGCTGGGTTGTTGACTGCCCTCAGCCAAGGTCTTCGCGCTCAATGAGGACAGAGCTAAACTGCAGGGTGGGAAGGAGGCTCTAAACAATGCAAACCAAACAATGTGTTTTCTTACTATCACTGGTTGTTGTCCTAGCCTAATAACTTGGAACCATAGAGGTAGAGCTGGAAAGGACCAAGGAGGTTTTGGTTCAGCTCCCTCCCCCTTACAGGTTACAGTGAAACGGGTGGAATTGGAATATAGATCATCCGATTGCAAATAAAGTTCTCAATTCTACTGCACCAGCATGTCAGTTAATTCCTTCCTTGGCATAAGAAAGCTCTTAAAAGGGGCCATCATAGATCATATTTCTTGCCTTTTCAGTGGGAGGGACTGGAATTCTGAATTGAAAATGGCTTTTTTAAAAAATTAACAGCAAAGGGGCACCTAGGCGGTGCAATGGATAGAGTATCAGACCTGGGGACAGGAGGACTCAAGTTCAGATACTTCCTAGCTGCGTGACCCTGGGCAAATCACTTAACCTCAATTGCCACCAATTTTTTTCTAAATTAACAACAAAGAAGGGCGGGAGCCATCATCAAACCCTCCCTTCTTATGGCACCTGAAGGTTTACAAATTACTATCCACACAACAACTCTGCACCATGGGCAATACAAGCAATAGTATCACTATTTTTTGGATGAGGAAACCAAAGCCCAGTTAGTAAGACACTAGACTTAAGTCAGGGTTTAAGAGGCAGCACTGCATTTTGCAGTAGGTAGGGACTATGTTCCAGTGAGTACCCCACTCAGAGTGGGCAGAGTGGGGAGGACACTAGAATTGGAGTAAGGAGGATCTGGGTTCAAATCCTGGCTTAAACACTTACTAATTGTGTGATCCTGGACAAGTCCCTTAAACTGTCTCTGCCCCAGTTTCCTGGACAAGTTATTACAAGTGTGTTTGCAGAATGGGGAAGGGAGGGTAGACTTGGTGGCTGCTCAAGTCCCTTTCAGTTCTAAATGGTGATCCTGTAAACTCAGTCTTCTAAGCCCAGAGTTCTTTCCACTCACCACACTGCTTCCCACTTGCTGATTCACCCAGATAGAGAGAGCACTTTAAGGTTTGCACTTTCCTCACAAGTTTTCAGTTTAGATTTATTGACATTACATTAAGCAGAAAGTGATATGCTTTTTCCTACCATGTCTATCAGGGCAGTTAAGTGGTACCGTGGATAGAGCACCAGACCTGGAGGTAGGAAGACCTGAGTTCAAATCCAGCTTCAGACATGTACTAGTTGTGTGACCCTGGACAAGTCACTTAACCCTCTTTGACTCAGTTTCCTCATGCATAAAGTGAGCTGGAAGAACAAATGGCAGAACTACTCTAGAATCTTTGCCAAGAAAATCCCAAATGGGAAATGGCTGAACAATAATAACAACTTTTTCTATTATTTTATCTCCTCAAAGTCTATCTTGTGACAATATGTAGGAAGTCCTTGGCTTTCCCCTCCCAGTTTTGTTTCTGACTTTCTGAACTTCAAAATGGTACTTCTGCTGTTGTCTGATCCAGGAACTTCCTTCCGTGCCTGGAGCCTCCTTACACTGGAACATCTCACCAGCCCTTTGACCTGATTACCTCCATCAGGCCCACTCCTCTTCTCTCATGTATAAGTTCCATTAATAATGGAATCTCCATTTTGGGAAGGGCCTTCATTCCCCTCCCAACCCTATTTCTGACCTTCTGGACTTCAAAATCATGCTTCTTATGCCTTTATTTTCTACCCCATTCCCTTTCCAGCTCCCTTTTGTGTAGCATCTTCTCCTATTAGAATATAAGTGCCTTGAGGGCAAGAGCTATCTTTCTTTTTGCTTATATTTATACCCCAGCACCATCACAGCACCAGAAACATAGTAAACACTTAATAATTGTTGTTTCCTTCCTTCTTTCCTTTCTTTTTTCTTTCCTTCCTTCCTTCTTCAACTGACAAATACCCAATTTCCCAAGACTCTTAGACTCTCCACTACTTTCTACTCTACCCACTTTCTACTGCTTCTGCCACAGCCACTACCCCAAGAACTATCTTGAGAGAAAGAAAATAATGGGACTCTCAGAAAATCTATGGAATAGAACAGAAGAAAAAGGAAAAGCTAGGGAAAGCAGAAAGAATGTAGGGAAGCTGTACCTGGGGAAGGACTCCCAGGCAGAGTCAATCTCAGGTATGTTTTGGAAATAACACCGGACTTGATGGCAGGAGTCCTGATCCTAAGACCTAGCTCTTCCACTGACTAGCTATATAACCTTAACAAATCACACTATTTCTCTAGGCCTCAGTTTCTTCATCTGTAAAATAAGAATTATAACATATATTCTACCTATTTCAAGGGATTAGAGATTGCTGTATCAAATGAGATTTGAATTGAATTGAATTACACTTGCCACTTACTAGCCATGTGACCTTAGGCAGGTCACTTTACCCCAATTGCCCTGCCCTCCCTCCTCTGAAAAGAAAAAAAAAAGAGAGAGAAGACCTAAGTCCTTCACAGTTGATCATCAAACAATGCTGCTGTTATTGTGTACAATGTTCTGCTGGTTCTGCTCATTTCACTTGAATTGAATTGAATTGAAGAAACTCTTTCAGAATTGAAAAACTCTTTGAAGACTACAAAGTACCCTTCAAATATGATGCAATGCGATTTTTATCAAATAACTCAACCTGAATATCATCAGCCTGGTTATTTTGGCTATCAGCCTATTCAGATTGCCCCATAATTACCTAATACATTTGGTGGGACTATGGAGCAAATTATGTGATATCTCTGGGTCTCAGTTTCCCCTCATGTAAAATAACAAGACTGGAATAAAGTCTCTTCCATCTCTGAAATCCTGTGATTCTTATGAACTGCTAATAGGATAATTTAAAATTGCACATAGATATCACTGCCACTACAGTGGGACTTGAGTCAGCAAGACCTGAGTTCAAATGCTATCTTGGATACTTACTAGCTGTGTAACCCTGCTCAAGTCACTTAATCACTGTCTGACTCAGTTTTCTTAACTGTAAAGTAGAATAATAACCTTTCCCCACCACCACCACCCCAGGTGTGTTGTGAGTTTCAAATGGAATATTTCAAAAGCCCTTACTTAGCACAGTGCCTGGCAGACAATGTGTATCATATCAATTGTTGTTCCCTTTCCCTTTCCTCCCCCCTCCCCCGCCATAATCTGCACCCTACTACATATATAGTAGTAGTATATAGGCACAACATGAGGAAAAAATGAAAAGTTTAAAATAAGCATTCACATTTATGAAATGCTTTAAATTTATAAAGTACTTCCTCACCACAACCCAGTAGGATAGGTTAGTATAATCATAATACTAATAAAATAGCTAACATTTTTATGGGGCTTACTGTGTGCCAGATACTGTTCTAAGCACTGTATAAACATCTCATTTTATCTTCACAGCAACCTGGGAGATGGGTGTTATTATTATCCCCATTTTATAGATTAGGAAAGTGAGGCAAAGGTTAAATGACTTGTCCAGGGTCACATAGCTATCATGGGTACTTTAACCACTAAGCCATTTAGTTGCCAAAGGTAATGGGGAATCTGGCACACAGGTAAAGAGTGCTCTGACTATGAAACCTGGCCTATCTGACAACAGCTACACAAAACCCCAGAAATTTAGGACACGGGTCTCTCTATTCTGGAAGCAGAGTTCTACCATGGCAAAGAGCTCAAAAGTCAAGTAATTGGCTGGCAAGATGAGCAAGCAGAGGAAGCACAATCAGACCACAGAATCCTTTTTTGGGGACAAAGAGGACCAAAACATCAAATGAGGAGAAGAAAACAAAGTCAGAGCTCCTGCATCAAAAGCCTCCAAGAAAAATATGAATTGCTTGCAGGTCATGGAGGAGCTCAAGAAGGATTTTGAAAATCAAGTAAGAGAAGTAGAGGGAAAATTGGGAAGAGAAATGAGAATGATGCAATGATGCAAGAAAATCATGAAAAATGAGTCAACAGCCTGATTGAAGATAATAACACCTTAAAAAATAGACTAACTCAAATGGCAAAGGAGGTCCAAAAAGTTAATGAGGAGAAGAATGCCTTAAAAAGCAGAATTGGTCAGATGGAAAAGGAATTTCAAAAGCTCACTGAAGAGGATAACTCCATCAAAATTAGATTGGAGCAAATGGAAGCTAATGACTTTACGAGAAATCAAGATACTATAAAACAGATCCAAACAAATGAAAAAAATAGAAGGCAATGTGAAATATCTCATTAAAAAAAAACCACTGACGTGGAAAACAGAACCAGGAGAGATAATTTAAAAATTATTGGACTACCTGAAAGCCATGATCAAAAAAACAGCCTAGACATCATCTTTCAAGAAATTCTCAAGGAAAATTGTTCTGGTATTCTAGAACCAGAGGGCAAAATAGAAATTGAAAGAATTCACTGATCACCTCTTGAAAAAGATTCCCAAAAGAAAACTCCTAGGAATAGTATAGCCAAATTCCAGAGTTCCCAGGTCAAGAAGAAAATATTACAAGCAGTCAGGAAGAAACAATTTGAGTACTGTGGAAAAACAATCAGGATAACACAAGATCTAGCAGCTTTGACATTAAGGGATCAAAGGGCTTGGAATATGATATTCCAGAAGTCAAAGGAGCTAGGATTAAAACCAAGAATCACCTACTCAGCAAAATTGAGTACCATGTTTCCCCAATAATAAGACACTGTCTTATTATTTTTTTTTGGACAGAAAAACACCAGAGGGCTTATTTTCAGGGGAGGGCTTATTTTAATGAACATTGACAGCAATTTTAATAAACAGGTAAATGTGAACAAAAAAATGTACCTTTATTCAATAAGCAAATCACTGGGGAAGAACAGGATGACGCGCTCACTGCTGCAGCTCTGATTGGATGCAGCTCGGAGCGCGGCATGTGTTTCACCTGGGGGGGGGGGACGGTGCATACAGAGGGTACCATAATGTAGCGTGAGCGCAGGGGATCACCTTCACTACAGTAGCAATCTCAATAGGGCTTATTTTCAGGGGAGGGCTTATTTTAGAGGAATCTTACACAGTAAGGGGAGGGCTTATTTTCGGGATAGGTCTTATTATCGGGAAAACACGGTATAATACTTCAGGAAAATATGGATATTCAATGAAATAGAGGACTTTCAAGCATTCTTGATAAAAAGATCAGAGCTGAACAGAAAATTTGACTTTCAAATACAAGAAGCAAGAAAAGCTTGAGAAGGTAAACAAAAAAAAAAAGAAATCATAAGGAATTTATTAAAGTTGAACTATTTACATTCCTACATGGAAAAATAATAACTGTTAACTTATGAGACTTTTCTCAGGATGAGGATAGTTGAAGGGAATATATATGTATATATAGATGTATACATACATATATATGTTTGTGTAACAGGGTGTGTGTATATATGTGTGTACATGTATACATAGACAGAGGGCACAGGATGAGTTGAATATGAAGGGATGATATCTAAAAAATAAAATTAAGAGATGAGAGAGGAATTAATTGGAAGGAGAAAGAGAGAGATAGAATAGGGTAAATTATCTCATATAAAAGAGGCAAGAGAAAACTGTTACAATGGAGGGGAAGAGCAGGAAGGTGAAAGGGAATGGGCTCAACCTTACTCTCACGGGATCTGGCTTAAGGAGGGAACAACATACACACTCAATTGGGTATCTTACCCTACAGAAAAGTAGGGGGGAAGGAGATAAGAGGGAGGTGTTAGAAGGGAGGGCAGATTGGGGGAGAGGGTAGTTAGAAGCAAACACTTTTGAAAGGGGACAGAGTCAAAGGAGAAAATAGAATAAATGGGGGATGGGAAAGGATGGAGTGAAATACAGTTAGTCTTTCACAATATAACTACTATGGAAATGTTTCACGTAACTACACATGTACAATCTATATTGAATTGCTTGTCTTCCCGGTGGGGGTGGGTGAGGAGGGAAGAAGGGAAAGAATCTGGAAATCAAAGTTTTAAAAACAAATGTTAAAAAATAATTGAGTTTTTTTTACATGCAACTGGGAAATAAGATATACAGGAACTGGGGTATAGAAATCCATCCTGCCCTACAAGAAAGTAAGGGGGGAGAAAGGGGAGGACATAAGAGAGAACAGATTGGGGGAATAGTATTCAGTAGGCTTGCTGTTTTGGGGTGGGGGTAGGGGAGAGATGGGGAGAAAATTTGTAACTCAAAATCTTGTGGAAATGAATGTTGAAAACTAAAAATAAATGAATACATTTTAAAAAAATAAATATAAAACCTGGCCTAGATATTGATTCTCGTTCTCCTGTTTCTCTCCCAACCTTTGAAACTCCCAAAGCTGAAGACCCCAGTCCATTCACCTAAGAAAAAGAAGAAGAACCAAGGCTCATTTCTCAGGTCCACATGGTCTCCATGGTGGAGAAGGCCCAAGATCTCTTCCCTTATAACATAGTCTTTAATCAGATGCAGCAAGAGAAGAATTCACCACATGAAACAAAGTTGACTCAGTACTTTTTGAAGACATTGACAGCTCCAGCTTCACCACCAATGGAAAAATATTGCTCACAACCACACAGTTAGCCAAACAATGCAGTTTCCACAGATATTCCATACTTTCTCCATTGATGAAAAGACCAGAGAAGAACAGAAAATTTGACTTTTAAATATAAGAAGCAAGATAAGCATTAGAAGGTAAACAGGAAAAAGAAATCATTCCCTTCATATCACCACAATTCTCCAGGAAGAAACTCGTTCATGTCCTTCAGGTGAAGTCATTGTATCAGCTCAGTAAGCCAACGTCTCTACACGTGCACCAGATCCCCACTACCCAAGTATTAGTCACTCCTCAACTTTACAAATGAGGAAACTGAAGTTATAGACTTGCCCAAGTTCAGAAAATGAATGAGTATTAGAGTTAGGTCTTCAACTCAGCTCTTTTAACTCTAAAACCAATGGTCTTTCCATTATACTACAAAAATAAAAACCTTCAATAGGTACATTGGCAGTATAATCAGCATCTTGCACCCTCTGTTCTCTTATACAACCATGGTACCCTAGACAGGAATGAGAGTCTTATCAGAAGGGAAAGGAAGCCATGGATAGGCAAAGTTGGCTTTCATTTCCAATCCAATCTTTCTTTTGTGCTTCCCCATATTTTTTGCCCTTCCTCATCCCACACCCAGCACCTAGAATGAAGCCCTTGTCAAAGTTTATCTGGAAAACTGTGTTCAGTTCTGGTCACTACAGTTAAAGATGCATATTAATGAGCTGGATAGTGTCAGGATAGTGAAGGGATTTGAGTCCATGTAATATAAGGATCAGTTGAAAAAACTTGGCACATATAGCCTGGAGAAGCTGAGATTCAGGGAGATGTTATTACTGTTTTCAAGGATTTTGAGAGCTCTTATGTGGAGGAAATATTCAGCTTGCTCTATTTGGCTCCAGAAGGTTATTTTTGTGGTGGTGGTGGTTTTGTGGTTGTGTGGTTTGTCCTTTATTCTCAAAGAGGACCATGACATCAGGAAGGTGATGCCACTACTTGCACGTGAATTGGATTCAATGAGGCAATGCTGTGCAAAGTCACCAGCCTCACTTTCTCTGCCAGAGTCATCTGGGTCCAGTGGACAGATACACATCAGAATGACTGCAGATGGCCCTGACTCCAGAAGGCAGAACCAGCAGCAATGGGTAGAAATCAATGAGAGACCAATTGAGGCTTGATGGAAGGAAAAGTGTCCTAATAATAAGAGCTATCCAAAAGTGAAATGGATAACTTCAAGAGGTAGTGGGTTTTCCTGTTCTTGGAGGTCTTTAAGCACTGTCTTGGATGACCACTTATCTGATGGTATGGGTGGATTAGATGGCAACTGAGATTCTTTCTAATTTTCCAGTTTTACAAATGAAGACTGTAAGGGTCTGAAGCAGGGCAAGATTAAAACTCATGTCTTTTGGCTTTAAATGCACAGTCTTTCCATTACACAATGCAACCTTTTCACTTACCATGCTCTAATTTGTATTAGAATTATTTCTGTATCTATCTCCCCTCCCTTACTAGCCTGTAAAGTCCCTGAAGGGAAGACTTCCTTATCTTCTTGTCTCACTAAGGGCTTGGCAAATGTGGTACACATAGCAAGCACAAAAACGGTTGTTGAATGCTGAATAAATGAACTCAATTAAAAGTAGTTTTTAAAAATGAATACTGCTGGGAACAGCAGAAGCTGTGAGTGTGTGTGTGTGTGTGTGTGTGTGTGTGTGTGTGTTAAATACTAGCCTTCCCTGGCCTTTCAAATCACTCTACTAATCATCCATTTACCCTAACTACTGGCAAACCAGCCCTAGGGAAAGGGCACATCAAACTTCAATCTACTGAAATTGATTCAAAGGTATGTTAGGATTATTCCATCAAGGTTGGTCTTTAGAAAGAGAATAACAGACAGCAGAGGGCAAGGATATCTTTTGACTGCTGGTCAAGGATCAGTGATCTCATGCTAAATACACCAAAGTGAGAGTCAGGGGTTAAGAGTTTCATTCTCTCTGATCATTCATGAACTTGCTGTGTGAGAATTGCAATTCACTCTAGCTTCTTGTCCCCCAATTTCCTTGTCAGCAAACTGGAGATTATGTGCAATCATCCAGATTTCTTAAGAATCATCTGTCTGCTGCTTAGTCTTTCATTTCAGCCAGAACGTTTTAAGATTTATCCTATCCTCATAATAGAATGATAATTTTAGATCTAAGTTAGGGCCCCTAAGCATGTTAACTTATTTTATCTCTAGAAAGTTTAAAATGCAACAGTGCTGTTCCCTTCCTCTCCATCTTTTGACTCACCTTTCCAATGGATTGATCATCATCAAAGACCTCTGGTTTTCCCTCTGTAGCACTTCCTCATTCTGCCCTCACTGCCTGCTGGGATTCTGTAAACTCAGTAAGACATACTTTTATTAGGAAAAGAATTTGTCTCATATGAGCATGCACACACAACTAATTTTAAAACAACTTCCAGTCTTGTTTTTCATCCTCACACTCCCTTTTTCATATTATATGCGCTGGTTCGGCCCCTTTATCTCTTCACTGTTCTAAATATTTTCTGGATTGGGATTTTACACAGCCAGAAGGAATGCCACTCTGATAAAATGGGGCCATAGCCTCCTCCCTTACATTCCCCCAGGCCACACCATTCACCAGTTGCTTTTAAACAGAAAGCTTTACTAGTTGAAAAGAAAGTCAGTGGTTTTCAGTGGTACATTTAATAATTCATAAATCAAGGGAGGTTCAAACAGGTTCAAAGTTTAAAAGTTTAAAAGTTTTGCTGAAGCTTTAAAGTTTAAACTGTCAGGGGCTTTGACAAAAAACTTTTCCTGTCTGGAATATTTAAGATTGTTGTGCCATATTATATTCAAGACTATTACTACATCCTTCTCAAGCACAGTGTTTCTTCTGAGAAATCCAAATGAGGCTTGTTATAAGCATTATCCTCTGTGACAATTTATCCACTGTGGTGCATAAGGTCATGGGGTCATAGCCGTAGAAAGGTACAAGGACAAAAGGTTGTCAGTGGTTCTTCTCCTCGTTCTCCACTTTCTCTTCTTCCTCTTTCTTCTTCTCCTTCCTCCTACTTCTCTTTCTTCTTCATCATCATCTTCTTTCTTTTCTTCCTCTTCTTTCTCTTTCTCTCCTTCCTCTAATTATCATTACTCTTACAATTTGTGCTCTGAATGAAAGTACTTAGCTGGCTACCATTGCCATAAGACATGAAAGGAGGGAATTGTAATAAGAGATCCTGGAACACATGTACAAACGGTGACTTGAAAGAAGACAAGGAGTTGTTTGAAATCTGCTGTTTCAAAATTTGGAAAACAGAGAGTCCAAATCTTCAGCTGGCCTTGGTCTGACCTCTAATTTTTTAGACAAAATTACTGTATTTGCATGAGCAATCAGCTGTGGTGTCATCACCCAGAACCAAAGCACTTTGTTAAAGTATCTTTTGGTAATGGGTCAATCTTAGATTGTACTCAACCAAATGAGCACAGCCAGCTTTTGAGGCTGCTTCTGGAATTTTAACCTTGTATACACTGACCCTCTATGCACAGTGCTGTTTTAAATCACTTTCTTCAGAAACCTATCAAGACTTCCAGGGACCTCTGAGATCAAATCCAAGTTCTAAGTCAACTTCCAAGTCCTCTATCAGCTCCTATGACCTTCTCACCTACATCTAACTTCCCTTTACACCTGACCCAGTCTCTGGCCAAGCAAGGTCTCTACTTGTCTTGTTTACTCCCTCCTTCAAATATTCCTACTTGTTATTCCTCCTATGTGGATTGACTTTCCTCCTTTTTGCCAAACTTTTCTTTCTCCACCTTCCAAAAATACCTTCTTGTTGTTATAGTTGGTCAACAATTTCAGCTTGTATCCAGCTCTTCATGACCCCATTTGAGGTTTTCTTATCAAAGATACTAGAGTGGTTTGCCATTTCATTCTCCAGTTCATTTTAAATATGAGGAAATTGAGGCAGCAGACAGGGTTAAGTGACTTGCCCAGGGTCACACAGCTATTAAGTTTCTGAGGTCATATTTGAACTCAGTTCTGGCACTCTACTCTACCACCTAGCTGCCCATTGTATTCCATAGCCTTATCATCCCCATTTTACAGACAGAGAAACAGAAGCTCAAAAATGACATGATCACACAGCTAATAACTGTCAGAGCCAGAATTTGAAACCAGGTCTCTATAACATTTTCCATGAGAAGCCCACTGCCACTAAGTAGCAACTTCCTGAAGACTAGTGCCATATCTTAAACTTCTGGTGTCCTCCAGAATCTAATACTTAGTGGGTCCCCTGACTTCCAACCAAAAGCATTCTGTTCCTCTTCCATATCTCTTTGAGCACTTGGTCTATACATGTCCTTTGCCTCTCCTTACTCCTTACCTCTCACTTCCAGCTAGGTGACCTGGAGCCAAAAAGACCTGAGTTCAAATCCAGTATCACATACTTACTAGCTGTGTGACTCTAGGTGAGTCAGTTAACTCCTGTCTAACTCAGTTTCCTCAACTATAAATGGATATAATGACATCACCTACCTCCCAGGGTGATTGTGAAGATCAAATGAGATAATACTAATAAATTGCTTCTCATAGTGCCATATAAATGCTACCTAATTGTCACTATTAGTGTAATTATCTGCAGCATACATTTGTATCCCCTACTGTAATACAGATGGACCAGAAACAGAAGGGTAATGGTGACAGATGATTAGCACAGAAAACCATCCTGTATTCAATGATGCTGCAATATGATGTCATGCCATTGCCTCATATTACCAGTGTTCTAACCTTGCTGTTAGAACTCTGACTCACACTCACTGAGGCTTCTTGGAACTCCAGAAAGTTCCATTCAGGCACAATGGGACAGATAACACTACTCTTGATGTTCTGACCCCAGGCAGCTTCCAAGGAGCCGCTTCAGAATCTTTCCCCTGTATTATCCCCAAAGACAATCTTTAGTGTTCTTGGGTAATAAATATAGCCATTTCTCATAAGTGGGGGAGGGGGAATTGGTGATGTGAATCATGTATGTGAAAGCAGGTCTCGGTTCACCTGGCTCTGTGTGTTATGAAACACTCGGCAGCTTCAATAGCACCCACACACTTTTTCCAAAGCCCCATATGAGGCTGCTATGTATCAAATGCTCTGGTTTCCCCTAGCATGAGGCTGAATCATACTACTGTACTTACATTCCAGTAACATACCCTTAATTCACATGCCATCGCCAGGATTCAGAAAATTAGCTGGGTTTAAAGAGATGTTGCAATATTGTCCTACCAGCTCAGGCTGGGTAGTTGAACAGGCCTGTCTGTGATAATCTCTACCTCCTAAAATGTTTCATATTAATTCTGGAGCAGTCCATCTGGTAACCTTTTGGGTTATCCTGGGAGTTCATCTGGCCCATTCAGAACACTTAGGCAATAGAAAAAAATTGTCAAGGGAGATCTTGAAATTCCTATAGAGTTACACTAGAAATCAGTCTGGCACCCAGGCAGAGTATTTCTTAGAATTTAGCCTACATTTCCCCTGGCGTGACTTAGTCCCATTGCTTCTTATGCCCCTTTCTCTGACGGGTGAGACCAGCTGATTCCTTCCTCCTTAACTACCAGCAGACAGACAGAAGGATGTTGCAATCATGCTTGTGGCTGGTCACAGAAACACAGACACTGGAGATAGAGTAAAGATCTCCACTAGGTCATTCTTCACTCATTCCACCCCAGGCCAAGAGAGCATGACTCCTCACCCAATATCATTTCCCCTCTTTTGTTTTGTAGCTATCAGGCATACCCAGCATAATCACTGTTCAAAATCCATAAGTGTCTTTGAATGGATTTTAGTTATGGAATGTTTTCCTTCAGCAACTAAATCAGCCTATATTTTTGATGATTTAATAACCTCCATTTCTTTACCATTCTTTTCTTCTCAGTTCCCTCCCTAACTCTCAATACTTTTCTCTTCACCGGCTACTGCTAAAAGACTCCTGTAATTATCATGAATTATAATGACTAAGCTTGACCCTTAAGATGAGATATGAGAACGCACCTCCCACACATCTTTGCAGAGCTGGGGGATGTTTTTCAGTGGTTTTTCAAATCTTCATGACCCCATTTGGGGCTTTCTTGGCAAAGATACTGGAGTGGTTTGTCATTTCCTTTTATTTCACAGAGAGGAAACTGAGGCAAACAAGGTTAAGTGACTTGCCCAGGGTCACACAGCTAGTAAGTGACTGAGGTCAAATTCAAACACAGAAAGATGAGTTTTCCTGACTCTGGGCCTGGCACTCTATTCACTGTACCACCTAGTTGCCCCGCTGAGAGTATAGAACATTTCATCTATTGTCAGACTTAACTGACAGTTTTGTTGAAGTTGAAGTACATTTTGTTGAAGTACATTTTTTCTCACTTAGGGAGGCAGCTAGGTGATTTGAGTTCAAATCCAGATTCAGACACTTATTAACTGAGTAACCCTGAATACTCACTTAACCACTGTTTGCCTCAGTTTACATAACTATAAAAATGAAGATAATAATAGCACTACCTCTTAGAGTTGCTGTGAGGATCAAACGAGATAACAATATCTGTAAAACATCTAGCAAAGTGCCCGCTAATAGGTAATACACAAATCCTTATTCCCTTCCCTTTCCCCTTGAATGTGGGATATTGTCAGTACCATTAACACAGTTAATATGTTGATTAGTTTTGCTAAACTTTTTTTCTTTGTTTTTTTTAATCTTTGTTACAAGAGATGACAGTGAGTAGAAGAGAGAGGAGGGAAACATTTGGAAATAAATATGACATAAAAGCAAAAGGCAGCAATAAAACATCTTCTAAAGAATCATATCTTGGGGCAGCCAGGTAGCACAGAGAGTAGAAGCACCAACTCCAGTGTTGGAATGACCTGGAGATCGAATCCCGGGCTCAGACACTTAGCACCCACCCAGAAACACCTGGCCGTGTAACCTTGAGCAAGTTACTTAACCCCAATTGTTTATGGGTGGCCAGGTGGCTCAGCGAGTAAGAGCACCAGCTCCAGTGTCGGGATGACTTGGAGATCAAATCCCAGGCTCAGACACTCAGCACCACACCCAGAAATAACTGGCTGTGTAACCTTGAGCAAGTTACTTAACCCCAATTGCTTTAAAAAAAAAATCATTTCTTTCTGAACAGGCAAATTTTAGAAAAATTTGGAAAGACTTGCATGAACTGATGCTGAGTGAAGTGAGCAGAACCAAGAAAACATTGTACACAGAAACAATAACATTGTGCAATAGTCAGCCATGATTGACTTAGCTCTTCTCAGCAATACAATGATACAAGAAAATTCCAAAAAACTCATAATAGAAAATGCTATCCATATCCAGAGAAAGAACTGATGAAGTCTGAATGCAGATCAAAGCATACAATTTTCACTTTTTTGTTTGTTTTTTCCATGTGTTTTTTTCCTTCTATTCTGCTTTTTCTTTCACAACATGATTAATATGGAAATACGTTTTATGTGATTGCATGTATATAATCTATATCAGACTGCTTGCTATCTTGGGAAGGGAGAGAAGGGAAGGAGGAAGCTACAAAGCCAAGCCTAAATATAGTACGTGACTGAAGCAATAATCAGTCAGGACAGTGGGGACCCTGGGTGGGAGGTCCAGGGCTGAAAGTGTTAAGTCTTTTCTGATCTAGGTCATATGATAGCTGGCAAGAAAATGACAAGGGAGTGAAGCTGATATACCAGCTCTATCTATGCGCTGTCTCTTCAACTGGAAATCATAGTCCAGACCAGTGGTTTCAAATCCAAATAGAAATGGGGGGAAGGGATCACATTGATGAGAAGAGGGGAAGCATACATCTATATTATCTAGATTCTATTGTATTTCTATTTATTATTAACTACTTTAATCTGGTTCTGCCAGCATTCAGGAATGTTACAGACTTCAACGTGGCCAGTAGACACTGTACTTGACACCAGTGTTCTAGAAAATAAGCATTCTTTCGCCAGTCGATAGTTAGACTGAACTCTTCGGAGTAATTATGGATCTCATTTAGAAGGAGTGGCCAATTTTCTATTGATTGAAATGTATCAACCCAATACCACCTACAAACAGGAATATCGAGAAGTTTTCATCCTTTGGAGAGAATCCCATTTCGATTGGGACTCTACATTGGACATGCTCCATAATGGTGGAAAACACTTAAGAAAACCATGCATCTCCCTGTTTCATGCCTTGCTTGATAGTCAGATGGCCATCATCAATATTTGTCTGATGATGCTATGTTTGTGAGCCATGAAGCACCATTTTCTCCAAAGAATTAAAATTGTGGGTCAACCAAAGACCTATAAAGAGATACATGCTGGACATGAATAGATAGCAGTATATTACCAAAAAAAATTGTGTAGGAAAAGCACAAAAAAAGGATATCATCTCTCTGATGTCCAGAAAAGGAACTGGACCAATCACACAGCAGAAGTAGAGGGTAAGCAAGGTAGAGCCCACATACTTCATTGGCATCTATCCAATATTGAGAGATAAAGAGGGAGGTCTTAGCACATTCAATGAACCCCTTGTGGAGGAGTTATGGGAGACAAAAGTCACACAAGATGAGCAGGCATGGATAGATGACAATTTTCACTGCTGGAGGAATTGCACACTGGCAGAGTGGTGAGTCTGAGGTCAGGAAGACTCATTTTCCTGGGTTCAAATCTGGCCTCAGACACTTACAAGCTGTGGGACCCTAGACAAATCACTTAACCCTGTTTGCCTTAGTTCCTCATCTATGAAAATGAACTGGAGAAGGAAACGGCAAACCATTCCAGTAGATTTGTCAAGAAAACCCCAAATGATATCATGAAGAGTTGGCCACAATTGAAACAACTAAATATACATAACATATGTAATAACAACAGCAATAAAAAGATCATATAGATCCATCAAAATATTGAAATATTAATGATAATAGCTCCTAGTTCTATTCTATTTTAAAGCTACATAATAATTTCCTCCTAACAACCCTATGAGATGAAGAAGGTAACTATTTTTATCGCCATTTTACAGAAGGAACTGAGACCCAGAAAGGTTAAGTAGCTTCTCTAGAGATAGATGGCTAGTATGTGTCAAAGCAGGGATTCAAACGTAGCTCCTTGAAATCATTTCCTTAAGGATAGTAATATGTCAGGTAAATTAGGGATACCCCCCATTGGGGAGCAGCCAGATAGCACAATGGATAGAGTTCTGGGCCTAGCTGAATTCAGATCTGGTCTCAGGCATTTGCTAGTTGCATGACCCTAGACAACTTACTTGAGCTCTGTTGCAATTCCCCCATCTGTAAAATGGAGATAATAATAACACCTACCTCCTGGGTGGTTGTAAGGATCAACTGAGATAATAATTGTAAAAGCACTTAGCAAGTGCCTGGCACATAAGAAGTGCCATATAAATGTTAGCTATAATTGTGGTTTTTGTTGTTCTGATGTCTTATAACACATAACTGTCCAATTCACTTTTTTTTTAAGCAATCCGGGTTAAGTAACTTGCTCAAGGTTACAGGGCCAGTTATTTCTGGGTGTGGTGCTAAGTATCTGAGCCCAGATTTGATCCCCAGGTCATCCCAACACTGCAGCCAGTGCTCTTACTCACTGAGCCAACTGGCCACCCCTCCAATTCACTTTTGCATAGTCTAACTTCATCCATTTCACCCATTTCTTATTTCTTCCAATTAATACTTTGAGGGATGTGTTCATGCCTTATCCTTCTTTTATAACAATCTCTCACTACAAATAAATGAGGTGATTGAAAAACATTGAATGAAATACCCATCAGCTTCTAAGGAAGAAAAGATTAACTGTTTTGGGCAACCGAAAGAAAAAATATGGTGTTCGGATCAAGAAAAGGGAGGGAGATCTAACTATTTTTCCCTGTATATATTGTATTTTGTGTATTTTGCTCAGTTCTGAGGTCCAGAGTTTAGGAAGGAAGTTGATAAGCTGGAATTCACTGAGTACAGGATGACCAATATAGTGAAGGCACTAAACTATGATTCTAGGGAAGCTTCTGCTGAAATCATTCTGTGTGAATAGTTAGCCTGGAGAAAAGAGAATTTGTGGGCTCAGGGAGTGAGAGCTGACTTTAAATATTTGAGGAGAGGCTAAACTGTTATGCTTGTCCCAAAGAACTAGAAACAATAGGTGGAATTTAAAGAGAGGTAGATTCACATCAATGTAATGAAAATGTTTCCTGATACTTAGAATTATCCACAAGGAATAAACTATCTCCTAAGAAAGGTAATAGTGAGTAACCCATCCCCAGAGTCCTTCAGGAAGAGGCTGCAACTGGAGATATTATTAGAGTAGATTTCTGCTTTAGGTATAGGTTACTTTTGATGAGCTTTGAAGCCTCTTTCAACCCTGAGATTCTATGGTTATATTCTTTTTTTTTTTTTTTTGCTTTTTTTTTGAGGAGGGAAGGCAGGTCAATTGGGATTAAGTGACTTGCCCAAACTCACTCGTAGTAAGTGTTAAGTGTCTGAGACCAGATTTGAACTCAGGTCTTCCAGACTCCAGGACCGTGTTCTATTCACTGTGCCACCTAGCTACCCCAGTTATATTAATTCTAATACTGATTTGTCTTTAAAAACAAATGGTATCTGTAAGGTTGTCAAATATCACATTTTTTTCACTCCTATCTAAAGCCATAAACAGTTTGATTATATTACTAATTTATTATTATATTAATTATATTTTTATTAATTAATTATATATTACTAAATTATATTACTACTAATATAATTAGTAGTAAACCTGACTATGCAGAAATTTTCTGCAGATATATTTATGTAAAGAAAAATCAATTTATCAATATTTGCATGAAAAATACAGACTTCTTTAGATGAAAGAGATCTGGAAGCTAAGAATTACTATGTGTAAAAGTGGGTCTATTAAAAAATACTTTGAGAAAAAAGCTCCAAATTTTAATTAACTTTTTTCAGGGTAAATAAGAGTTTTCTGTTCTTTTGGTCCACATGCACATTATTGAAGGTGGAATTTTATTTCAGGAGGATAATATAAAATGGAAAATAAAGGTACATGGTAGGTATAAGCAGACCACAGTAAACTTCTCTCCCAAAATGATTTGCCTGGTATGACTGGCATTATCAAGAAAATGCATTAACAAAAAATTAAGCGGTCTAGTCATGCAACAAAAATGAGAGGCAATAGACAGATGTTGATCCACTTGAAAGGCTAAAAGAACAAGAAAATTTAGCTATCTTCCTAGTGGGCTTATATCCCCAAAGACACCCGAGAAAGAAAGGTCCAACATATGACACAATGTTCCTAGCAGTACTCTCTGTGGTACCAAAGAACTGAGGGGACATATGTACCTTCAGCTGGAGAATGGCTGAAAAATTATGGTATATAGATATAATTGAATAATATTTGATAATTTTAAAATGATATGAGGAATTCAGAAACATGTTCAAAGGTTTCTAAGAAGTGATGCAGAATAAAATGAGCAGAGCCAAATGAAGAACACACTCAACTACAGCAATGTAAATAAAAAGATCATTAAAAAGAAGCCAAAGTAGGGGCGGCTAGGTGGTACAGTGAATAGAGCACTGGGCCGCGAGTCAGGGGGACCTGAGTTCAAATCCAACCCCAGACACAACACAAAAAAACTAGCCGTGTGACCTTGGGCAAGTCACTTAGCCCCAATTGCCCTCCAAAAAAAAAAAAAAAAAAAAAAAAGCCAGACTAAATAATGTAAACCAATGATGCTCCTGAAGAATGAATGATGAAACACACCTCCCACCTTATAGCTAAGAATAAGGATGGTGAAAGGGAGTTGAGAGGGGAACTACTGGTACAAAATATGTATGTATGCCTCATCACATATGAACACTTTATCATTTGTTCTTGCTTTTTGCTTTGGTTTGGGGTTTGGGGCTTAATTGTTACTCTTTGTCACAAGGAAGATTTCAGTCCCAAAAGGGAAAAAGTTGTTCCACTTTTCTCCCAGAAATAACTGTGATGTCGGGGAGGCCAGGTAGCACAGCGAGTAAGAGCACCAGCTCCCGTGTTGAGAAGACCTGGATCAAATCCGGGCTCAGATACTCAGCACCACACCCAGAAATAACTAGCCATGTAACCTTGAGCAAGTTACTTAATTAACCCCAATTGCTTAAAAAAAAAAAAAGAGAGAGAAAGAAAGAACTGTGATGTAAAGACAAAATGCATAATTTTTTTTTCAGTTTTTAAACCGGTTTTTAAAAAGGCAGAACATAAGGAAGTTTCCAGTCTATAATGTAACTCTTTTAGGGAGGTTTTATGGAAGGAAGTGGCCAAAATAGCATAGAATGAGAAGACATGAAAGGGTTGTGATTTGCATAAATGGAGGGAGCCCCCAAATTTTTGATGGACAACAGATCCATCAAAGCAAGTTTCTAAAATTGAATGTTTTAAGAAAAAAAAAAACCTTCCATGAGTAGTGTGCTATAAATGTTCCTTCATGGTCTGGTGACATGAGACTTGTTGTTTCTAGAGATGCCACATTTACCATATATACATGATTGGCTCACAAATACACTAAGAAAAATCTATGGGAAGTGGATGCTTTTGGATGTGGGCTTGTGTTCACAGCCTTGACATCAATCATAGTGATCTCACTCGGCAGTGATGTGCTTATGAATATGTGCTGCAAGCCCTAAGGAATTTCAATGTAATTTAACAGTTTTTCATTTACTGAGTGAGTCCCAGAGGTCAGTATTTGAATATTGAAAACACTTCTAATTTAGACAAGCTGAGGTCTGAAAAAAATAAAATGAAAGTATTTTGTCAGCAAGAACCAATCCACATGAGAGAAAAGTGGATATTTCATTAGGGTTATGGGGGGGCAGGTTAAATAAGCCAGAGGTGTCTGTATTGAACCCACTGAAAAAAACAGAGAAAGAAACAAGACCAAAATTTACTATGATTGTGATACACTCCAAAGGCTCCACTGGGATCATGTGCAGGAGTCTTGCTCAAGACTTTCGTTTGGGGTCCCAGAAGTTGTAACCCTGCAAGTGGAGAAAGGCCAGGGCCTCAAGCATAGGATCATTCATTCCCACCCACAACAGATGGGCCTCACATGGCAAGCAGCTCATCTACCTTGGAAACAGGACAGTGCCTTCAAGGAAGTCCTGTGCATCATCAGGGGCAAAGAAAGAGTCCCACCACCAAAATCCCTCTTCCACCTGGCTCCCTGATACCTGGAATTCCCCAATAAGGGCTTAATTTGCTCTTTCCCTCCTGACAAATAAAGACTCAACAGTCATAGGATTGATGGGATTTTTTTTCTCCTGAGAGATGTGTTTATTTTTTAGTGGAGAGGCTGAAGAAAACACCCCACTTCTGGGTAAGGGGCAAGACTGGGTAGGAGGAAGGTGCCTTATCAGACTAAAATGCCCAGAAAGAGGAGGCTGAAGACAAACTCTGTCATCTTTACAATCTGGTCATGGCTCTTTTTGAAAACGTGGCCCTAAATCCATCCTGCTGGTACTTAAACTTGGAAATCCAAGTACAATTTTTAAGGTTAGACTGTCCCTCTAGCCATAAGTAGGCACAATTAATGCCTACACTGAGAAAATCAGACACATAAGAAAAGCCAATAGGGAAAAGGACAAGACTTTAAATTTTTTACAGCATTCAAACAGATAGTTCTGCAAGCTTCATGAAAGAGGGATCAATTACATATCTTTCCCTCCATGAGAAGTATTCTGTTGTCTTTAATAAAAAATTAATTTAAATAAATTTTTAAAACAAACAAGAAGTCCAAAGGCTATTTCATTGTATCAATTCTTTCTGCTTTGAATGAAAGTGTGCAGTGTTTGCCTAACAAGAATGATTTTGCCATGTTAAGAAAGAAGTACATGACCTAGGAATCACACTGAGCTACTGTTTCAGGCCTTTCAGCAGTGCTGACCTTCAAACCTGCCATGTTGGATCAGATCGCTTGTTTATATGACATAATGATTTCACAATGCTTACAAATTATTACTCACTTAGCTCAGAGCTGTCAAATTCCACCTGAATGCTAGAAGCCCCAGAAGGTCTTCTTGTTACTGGTGGAGGTAATGAAGTGGATAGAGCAATAGGCCAGGAGTCAGAAAGGCTTGAGTTCAAATCCAGCCTTAGGTACTTAGTAACTGCAAGCCATTTAACCACTGTTTGACTCAGTTTCCTCAATTGTAAAATGGAGATAATAATTGTACCTACTTCACAGGGTTATTATGAGGATCAAATAAATTAACATTTCTAAAGAGGTTCAAACAGTGCCCAGGAGATAGTAGGTACAAGGTAAAAAACTATTCTCTTCCCTTCCTTTATTGAATGTTGTCAGAAACTAAGACTTGGTTTCTTTAGCTCAATGACATCAGCTGCTGATTGAGTCAGTTCAGGTTTGGGTAGTCCGTGGTGCCTGTCAACAGAGCAAACCACTAGACAACAGACAGCATGATCTCCACCAATCAATGGTTAAAGCAACTAAGACTAGCAAGGTCACAACCCAAAGTCCCAGTCTTAGGAAGACAACCAAATGAAAGTAATGTAGCAATCCAAATGGTTGCTCAACAACCAACCTGCAAACAAGTCATCAAACCACCTATCTACACAGCCTCACTCCCAGTAAGTTTTAAGTGATCATGCTCAACATTAACACCTAAAATCACTCAGTGCAGTATTTGTGAGCTCTTTTCATGATTCTACCTAGGTGGTGCAGTGTGTAGAGCACTAGCCTAGAGTCAGGAAGACCTCAGTTCAAATCTGTCCTCAGACACTCACTAGTTGTGTGACCCTGGGCAAGTCACTTAACCCTGTTTGCCTCAGTTTTCTCATCTGTAAAATGAGCTGGAGAAGGAAATGGCAAACCACTCAAGTATCTATTCAAGAAAACCCCAAATGGGGTCATAGAGTCAGACATGACTGAAGAACTACATATATGAGATAAAGATAGATATATATACTATATATTTGTATGTACGCTATATATGTATATATATATACATATTTGCATATATGTGTATAGCTTTAAGGTTTGCAAAGCACTTTACATATAATCTCTCATTTGATAAAGTATCTGAGTATACTGTGGACTTAGTTACTGGGTATGTCATGATGTATAAAGTAACTTTCACTAGACCGAAAACAGTCTTCAATGGGGTCATTAGTCCTCTCTCTCACTTCCCCTCCCCCAAAACATTTGTATCAAAACATGGCTTTCTCCTGTCTTTTTTCCCACATGGAGGCTCTCGTTCCCTTTCTCCTCCTGGAAAGAGGACATGTTTTGAGTTGCTTTTCAAAATGTGTTTGCGGCACCCTGAAAGCACCCTGCCCTGCCTCCCACACTCATGTTTCAAAGTTTTAAAGAATACATCATTTGTAGTTTGATGTATATCCAAAATCAAGAACACAATGCATGGGAGTCTGTGCCATATTTCACTCCACGGTGGAGTCACAGTTTTTCCTTAGACATGGTTTTAGCATAAAGTAAATTGTATTTCCAGGATCACTGCCAAACACAGCAATACAAATAATGATGACCAAAAACAGCTAAATGTTGGTGAGCCAGAAGTGCTAATATTTCATTGGAAATCCCACAAGGACTCTAAATATGTTTGGAGTTTACTTACAGATTAATTGATTAATTAAGGAAGAATTTTTCTTTAGTTATTAGAAAATTAAACTCCACCAAAAGGAATGGTGAGATTTGAGACAAATTGAATTAGGGATTCTAGGCTGGCAAAATACCAGCTCATAGAATTGTAATAGGAAAGAGTTAAATGAGCATTGTTAATCTTTCACTTGGCAAGCATTGTCTTAAACCACAACTTCTGCACCAGGCATTGGGAATAGGACATATACACATACAGGAAGGGGAAACAACGTATACACATAGAAGAAGATACAAAATATATTTAAGGTAAATAAGTATCTAGGGGAAAAGAAGGTACCACTGGGTGAAGTTGGGGGTGGGAAAGACCTTTTGTAGAAAGTCATAACTGGGCTGAGCTTTCAAGGAAGCTCAAGATTCACAGAGGCAGAGGCAGAAGTGAGGAAGTTGTATTTTCCAGACATGGAGAATAGACAGGGCAGGAGAAAGGATGGCATGTGTGTGGCGCAGCAGGTACGCCAGATGGGCAGCACCGTCAAGTTTACGAAATAGAGCAATGTGTAATAAGTCCAGAAAAGATAGGCTGAAGCCATACCGTGAAGGGCATTAGATGCCAAACAAATCTCTTATTCATTTGTTCATAAAACAAAGATGAATAGGCACCTACTATGTGCTATGGGCAGCTAGGTGGCACAGCAGATAGAGCACTAGGCTTAGAACCAGAAAGACTCATCTTCCTAAATTCAAATCTAGCTTCAGACACTTACCAATTGTGTGACCCTGGGCAAGTCTCTTAACCCTGTTTGCCTCAGTTTCCTCATCTGTTAAATGAACTGGAGAAGGAAATGGCAAACCACTTCAGTATTTCTGCCAAGAAAATGTCAAATGGGGTCACAAAGAATCAGAAGACTGAACAACAACAAAAAAAATGTCCTAGGGAATGTGGGGAATATAAAATAATAATTGTGCTCTATATTTGAAGAATATGTTATCATTTGCAAAGCATTTTCACATCTACTACTATTCCATCTCAGAAGCAGCTGGATGGCACAGTGAATAGAGCATGGGGAATGGGGTCGGAAAGACTCCTCTACCAGTTGTGCAACCCTCAGCAAGTCCCTTAACTTTGTTTGCCTCAGTTCCTCCCCTAAATTGAGCTGGAGAAGGAAATGGCAAATCACCCCTGTACATTTGCCAAGAAAACCCCAAATGGGGTCACGAAGAGTCAGACAACTGAAAATGATGAAACAAGAACAATAACAAATTTCATCTGATCCTCACAACCCAGTAAAGAAAAGTTTTCAAGAACTGAAGAGAGCTCTAGAGATCTAGTACAACTCTCCTACATTTTACAGAGACAAAACTGAGTCCTGGAGAGGATTAATGACGCCAAGGGTGCACAGTGAGCTAAAGACAGAGCCAAGACTGAAAGCCAGGGCTCCAAAGTCCTGTGTGGTTCTCTTCCACTACACCACATAGCCTCAGCACAAGCAAGATTTTCTCCCATCTTTCAGGAATTGGTAAACTGAATGGTTAAAAGGACTCAGTCTTCTCTAAGGTCACATGGTTAGATAAGTGGTGGAAGCAGGACTCAAACTCAGATCTTTTGAAGCTTAGACAAGTATTTTTTCAACTGTTCCATTTTATGCCTCTCAAATATTTGGTGCTTCTTCTAGAAATAAATAAGGCCAAGTACCTGTCTTTATGAAACTTGCCATTTAGCGGAGGAGCTTGCTCTTTAAGAAGAAATGCCAGCATAAGTCTCAGAATATATTAATGCAAAAAGTATATTACTTCCCCATAAACATTTAAATTATTTCTTTTTGTTCTTGCTGTTATTCAGTCATGTTTGACTCTTTGCAATCCCATTTGGATTTTTCTTGACAGATATACTGGACTGGTTTGTCATTTCCTTCTCCAGCCCATTCTACAGACAAGGAAACTGAGACAAATAGGGTTAAGCAATTTGCCCAGGGTCACATGGCTAGCAAGTGTCTGAGGCCAAATTTGAACTCAGGTCTTCCTGACTCCAGGCCTAGAACTCTATATACTATATACTAAGCCACCTAACTTTAAATTAAGGCTCAGAAGAACCTAGTTAGTCATTTGACATATTCACATATTGGGTAACAGATAATCTAGAATAAGTCACTAAATATCTATAAATTAGTCTTATAAGGATTACCACCATAAATACCACTTTCAATCCAAACCAATCTAGTAAACTTTTAAGCACCTACAATATTCTAGGCATTGTATTAATGTGATACAAAGACCAAAAAAAAATAGTTCTTGCCCTTCAAGGAGTTTATGTTCTCCTCAAGGGGCACAACAGAAGATCCATAGCTGCATAAAATGAGGAGGGTCAGAATACTTAGACCAGGAGGCTCCTGGAAGGAGATGGCCTATGAGCTGAGCCCTGAAGGAAGCTAGGAACATGACCCAAATGTCCTTCTGCCTTTCCTCTGTGCAAACAAAAGGCAGACATTTGGGCCATGTTCAAAGACAAGCAAGGTAAAAAAGGTTACCTACATAAGCCCCAAGTACAACCAATTTCCATTCAGCAAGTATGCATTAAACACCTACAATGTACACATTAAAGGCAGAGTGGTATTATGGATAGAGGGTAGACCTTGGAGTCATGGAGACCTGAGGCCAATTCTTCACTCCTACACACACTGGCTGTGTGACCCCAGACAAATCATTTAACTTCTGGGGACCCCAGACAACTCTAAGACTGTAAATTGCAAAATTGGTAGAGATAGGCATTGAGAGAGAGAGAGAGAGAGAGAGAGAGAGAGAGAGAGAGAGAGAGAGAGAGAGAGAG
>NW_027186304.1:36356132-36390343 GCF_028583685.1 Petaurus breviceps papuanus | reverse complement strand
GAGAGAGAGAGAGAGAGAGAGAGAGAGAGAGAGAGAGAGAGAGAGAGTTTCCTCATTAGGGAGTTCCATAAAATTGCACATACAATGCAAAAAGAAAAACTGTGCAAGACACTATGCTAGACTCTGAGAATGCAAAAACAAACAACAAGGCTATCTGCATTGGCCTCCCACAGCGGCTGAATAAAGTCAGTTCATAAAAAAACAACATAGAACAAGAATGTAGATTAAAGAATAGAATGCCTACTGCATCGTCATTATATACAAGCAATGGAGTAGATGGAAGGAAGGAGGGGAGAGGCCAAGTTGATGACCTTATAAGAAAGGCAGCTAGGAGGTGCAGCAGATAGAGTGCTGGACCTGAGTTCAAATCCTGCATCAGATACTTACTAGCTATGTGATCCTGGTAAGTCACTTAGGGAGAGTTCCCTCATTTATCAAAATGAGGGTTAATTAACTAAGCACCTACCTCACCAAATGATATGGTGTATATAAAATGTTTCACAAACCTCAGCACTCTATATAAATGTTACTTTATCATCATCATTATGATGAGAAAGAAAGGCAATGCATAGTGAGACAGAGGGGGCAGCTCTCTATCCCCTCCAGAATCAAACTTTTTAAATCTTCCTTTGGCCTTCCTAACCTCCCCTCCTCCAAACTTTCCAGTCTTCTTATACCTTACAGCCTATCTATGTGGCAGTGACACTGTTCCTCAGATAAAACAAAACAACAACAACAAAAAAAAAAAAACAAAAAAAAGACACTTTTCTGTTCCTCAGACAAAACACCCCATCTCCCACCTCCAGGCATTTTCTCAGGCTGTGCCTCATGCCTGGAATGCTTTCCTCCTCATCTTCACCTCCTGGTTTCCTTCAAGTCTCAGCTAAAATCTCACCTTCTACAGGAAGCTTTTCCCATGCTCCCTTCATTTTAATGCCTTCCTTCTGTTGTCTCCACCTTAGACTGTGTATTCATTTTTCGTATTTTCATGTGTGTTGTCTCCCCCATTAGACTGTGAGCTCCTTGATAGCAGGACCTTTCTTTTTTACTTTCTTTGAATCCTCACACTTAGGACAGTGCCTGGCATACTGTTGCCATTCAATAAATTTTGATTGACTGACTGGGGATGCCAAGAGCTATTTGAAAGAAGATGTCACTGGTCCACATTGCCTTTCATTGTCATTACTAAGAGTTTTGAGATACTTGAGCCCTTCGTTTGCTCTCCTATCCACAGACTCAGGGAAATAGATGGCATTATCAGGGTGTGCCCCAACCCGAGAGGGAGTGAAGCAAGCTCTGAAAATGCAAGACAATGGCCCAGGACTGTTGTCCTCAGAGAGACTAAAGAGAAATGTAGGCTCCAGTCCTACTGATGGTGGAAAAATCTACATAGTAGGAAAGTTAAATCTGCAACGACATTCAGTAAAGAAAATAGAAATCACATGGAAAAAGGCAAACCCACAGCTTGCAAAAAATGCTGAATAAAGTAATGAGACACAGGTGAGAGGCAGGGCCAACCACTGGAGAGAGAATCTCTCCAAACAGCACTTGTCCTTTTGCCCTTCGGCTTTTAGATGCAGATCTCTGGTTGAGAAGCAGTGGTGTGGGAGTGTACATGGGTAATGAGTTGTCTTCCCTTGATGGATCTTTACACAATACCCATTTGTTCAGCAAACCAACCAGCATACCTCAGAAGTGATGCTCTGCTGGAAAATCCATCCCGCCCACAAATCTGTTTCTAATGATTCACCATTTGTAAATGGTCTTCTCAGCCCTGGAGCTTCATTAGTAAAAGGTTATCAGGAAGAAAAATGGAGCATCCACCTGGAGATTAAAAAAAATCTGCTGCTGCTCAAGAAAATGTTAGGAAGGTTTCCAGCCTGCTCTATTGTGCATGTGTTTGTGTGAACGGGTGCTTGTGTGAGCTTTCAAGTGTGTGTACACATACATGAACATGCATGTACACAGAGGCTAGATTTTATCATAGGAAGACTTGGGGCTCATCTATACAATGTAGTTTAAAAAGTACCAAGAATGAAAATATACAGAAATTCCAATACCATGGATTCATTCTTTTGGATGAATAGGAATGAGACAAGACCCATAATTTCATTGGAATAGAGGAATCCTAAATGAGAAAGTTCCTTCTACGCACACAGATCAGGACCTTCTTTACATACCATGGTCTCTGACAGTTTCTTAGAGCATTGAGAGATTGAGACTTGCCCAGGGTCACACAGTCAGCATGACAGAGGTGTCACTTAGATCTAGGTCTTCCTCATTCTGAGGCAAGCTCTTTATCCACTATACCTCTCTCATTGCATCCTGAACCATTTCTAGTCATCCTGATAAATATCTGGCTACTAGACCCAGATGGCTCTGGAGGAGAAAGTGAGGCTGGTGGCCTTGCACAGCCCTCACTCACTGAAATCAAAGTCAACTACAAGTCATGTCATCATCTCCAGGATGTCATGATATTCTTCAAGAATAAAGGACAAATCATCCAACTTCGGTTAATAAGTTCTTAATTTAAAATGAAAATATACCTGGTAATGGAAATATATACGACTTGTTATTAATCATTCACATCTTACTGTGAATTCACTTAATCAGAGAATTTTCTCTTAGTAACCATATAAGGTAAAGATTGCTAAGAGAATGGAGATTTTTGAGGGAGGAGAGAAGAGGGCAGCAGGGTGCTTTTGAAGCATGGAGGGTTTTGTGGAACAAGGAAGCTTAGTAGGGAAAACTAGACATCCAGAGGGCAGCATGAGGGTACTAAGTACCTGAAGAAGCAGCCCTACCTGGCCAAACAGAGGGGTGGCCCTGAAGAAGAGCAGCCCACACATCAATGAATTCAGCAGATTGCTCCTGAGAGGCACAAAGGACATTAAGGCCCACAGTTCAACTAGCTTTTTTAAATGGGGGCACCTGTGGGGGCTCAGGAGCTAAAGTTTTGAATGTTAGGAATATATTTCTACTACTCAAATGCCCTCCTTAGGGTTATCCCTAGGATTCTGAGAAAGCAAGTTGTAGAAACATGGTCTCCATCTCGGGGACCTCCCAACCATCCATCATCAGGGCAGGCTAACTGAACAGAGAGACAGAGAGGGAAAGAGAGACAGAGAGGGAGAGAGAGGCAGAGAGAAGAGTGAAGATCACACCAAGATGGGATATACATGCATATGTATGTTCATGTATACGTAGACAGAGGGCACAGAATGAGTTGAATATGAAGGGATAATGTCTAAAAAGTAAAATTAAGAGGTGAGAGAGGAATTAATTGGGAGAAAGAGAAAGGGAGAGATAGAATAGGGTAAATTATCTAACATAAAAGAGGCAAGAGAAAATTTACAATGGAGGGGAAGAGCAGGAAGGTGAAAGGGAATGGGTCAACCTGATTCGCATTGAATTTGGCTTAAGGAGGGAATAACAGACACACTCAATTAGGTATCTTAGCCTATAGGAAAATGGGGAGTGGGGGTAAAGAGGGGGGATGATAAAAGGGAGAGCAGATTTGGGGAGAAGGTAGTTAGAAGCAAACATTTTTGAAAAGGGATAGGGTCAAAGGAGAAAATAGAATAAGTGGGGGACAGGATAGGAGGGAGGGAAATATACTTAGTCCTTCACAGTATAACAACTATAGTGATTTGGGTAACTACACATGTACAACCTATATTGAATGGCTTATCTTCCAGTGGGTATGGAGGGAAAAAGGAAAAAATCTGGAATTCAAAGTTTTAAAAACAAATGTTTAAATTTTTTTTTGTTGTTTTTTACATGCAACTAGGAAATAAGATATACAGGCACTGGGGTATAGAAATCCATCTTGCCCTACTAGAAAGTTAGGGGGGTGATGAGATAGGATATAAGAGAGAACAGATTGGGGGAAGGGGTATTCAGTAGGCTTGCTATTTTGGGTTGGAGGGAAGGGGGGAAATGGGGAGAAAAATTGTAACTCAAAATCTTGTGGAAATGAATGTTGAAAACTAAAAATGAAAGTAAAAAAATGTGCAATACACGTTGTTTACCTGGTTTTACTGATTTCGCACTTCATCAGTTCATACAAGTCTTCCCATGTTTCTTTGCATTATTCATATTTAACATTTGTTTTGGCACAATAATATCCCATTCTACTCATGTTTGTTTATTTAGCCATTCCCCCAAATGATGAGTTCATTTTACTCCATTTCACTTTCACTTTCTTTCCAGTACATTTCTAATACAGAATGCTACTGCAAATATTGTGGTGTGTATAGGGCCCTTCCTTCTATTTTTGATCTCCTTGGGACTTATGCCTAGAAATGGAATATCTTGGGCCAAAACAAAAGTTAGGGACATTTTCGTCACTTTTTAAAGTGTAATTCCAAATTATTTTTCCAGCATTGTTGTACCTGTTCAGTTATGCCAACAGTGTATTAGTGTGTCTGCTTTCCCATAGTCCCTCCAGCACTATTTCTGTCTTTCTCATTTTTGCCAATTTGCTAGCTGTGAGGTAAAACCTTGAGGTTGTTTTGATTTACATTTCTCTTAATAGTAATCTGGAGTAATTTTTTTCTTCTGTTAATCATGTACAATTTTTCTTTTGAGAACTGTTTGTTCATATCCTCTCCCTTCTTAACCCTTTATGATTTGGTTTCCAATCTTATTTATCACAGTGACAACTCATTTTTATATATTGCTATAAGGTTTGCTATAAGTGCTTGACTCACAACAACCTTCTGAAATAAGCTGTATAAATATTAATATTCCCATTTTGAAGTTCTGAGCAGTTGTGAATGGCTCATTATCATGCATCTAGTGCCTATGGTAGGGTTGGAACCCAGATCTCCTGATTCAAACTCCTTATGAAAAGTTGCTAAGAGTTACTAAGAAAAACAAGTTACATAAATACTACAAGGCATTCTTTACACAAATAAAAGGGGACAAGTAATTATAGAGATATCCACTGGTCATGGTCAAGTCATACCAACAATATAAAAATGATCATACTACCTGCATTAATTTTCAGATTTAATATTATATTATGAAAATTAAACTACTAAGAGGATACTTTATGGAATGAGACAAAGATAATAAAATTCATTTTGAAGAGGGGAAAAGACCCAGAAACTCAAGAGAAAAAGTAAAAATGAAGGAGACTCTAAGCTTTTCATACTTCAAGCTATATTATAGAGGAGTCATCATCAAAGCTATTTGTTACTAGTTGCAAAACAGAAACCTAGATCTGGGGGCTAGTTTAGATGATCAAGCATCAGAAGCGATTTTCAACAGCAGCCCCATGACTGATAACTCCAAGAATCTCAGTGACTGGGGAAGAACTCCCTTTTTCCAAGAACTGCTTTGAAAACTGGAAAGCAGTTTGGCAAGAACCAGTATTAGGTCAACTCCATATACCCTACAACACAATAAGCTCTTGATGGATATATAGCATACAACAAAAATAGGCAAGATGACAAAAAACTGGGAATAATCAAAGTTGGAGAGCCGGGGAGAAAACCACTCCACTGATACACTGTTAATGCAACTGTGGTGTAGTCTAACTGTGCTGGATACCAATTTGTAAATATCTGCAACAAAAGTAATTTAATTGTCCATACTTTTTGCCCCAGCAACCCTACTACTAGGCATACTGCAAAGAAAGTCAAAGAAGGAAACAAAACTCCCAAACTCCAAAGTATTGCAATGACAAAATAGTCATCGTAATACTTTGTGGCATCAGAGAATTAGGGGAGAAAGTGGATACTCATCAACTGGGGAACAGAAAAAAAATTCTGGTATATTAATATAATGGAATATTATTGTGCAACAAAAAACAACAACAAATGATTAAAAGAAACGTGGAAAGATTTATATGAACTGATACAGAGTGAAATAAGAACCAGGAAAATAATACACAGTAAAATTTGAATAATATAAATGAAAAGATAAATGAAAAGAAATTGAGCTCTAAGTAACTAAAAATATGGTGAAAGTCCTTGAGAATAGGTAATGAAATATAACTCCCCTTCTTAAGAAGTACAACACAGAACTTGTAGGGCATAATAACATCATATGCATTGTCAATGTGTCTGTTGTAGCAAATATTTTTGCTTAATTGTTTTTCATTGTCAGAAGGGGTGGTTCAGTCTGAAATCAGGGATTGAAATGAATATGATGTATAGACAAAAGGTGTTAAACTTTTTTTTCAAAGAGTAGCCATGAATCCCAGGGATTTAATGTATGGTTTCCTTCTTATATCTGTATGTAATGTCATATTTCTCAAGGAACCATTAGAAGCTTGTAATTTTATCAAACCATTACATTAAATGCAAGAAATGAATAGTGAGTTTTATGAGAGCCAGTATGGAGTTTAGTGAATAAAACTTTAAATTCTATACCCCAACCCCAAGACTGTCAGGTCACAATGTTGACTCATATTGCTTTATATTGAACTTTCAGTCCACCAAACTCCTTTGTCTATTTTATGTGAACAACTCTGAAACCACAATTGCCTGAGCATATTGTAGTGAAGTTGAATTTCTGAACTGAAGTATAGGATTCAAGTTCATGATGTTAGATTCAGTCCATTGTCCCAACTCAGTGAGATTTTTTTTTAATATTGACTCCTACTTTTTTATTAATGCACACACTTGATAAAGACATCTCCTATATATTTACCTAGTCATGTAAAAATGTTTAATAATAACAATCACTAGCATTTTTACAGCCCTTTAAAACTTGCAAAGCTCTTCACATATTTTTAAGTTATTGGATCTCACAAAAACCTTGTAAAATAGGTGCTATTGTTATCCCTATTTTACAGATGAGGAAACTAAGATATATAAAGATTAAGTGACCTGCCCAGGGTAACACAGCTTGCAGGTATCTAAAGAAGGATATGAATCTAAAAACCTTCCTCAAAATCCAGCACTCTAATATAGGAGAAGGGTTCCCAAATGGAGAGGGGTGGTGCCATGAGGGTGAAGAGAAGAGAACCAGGGGGAACAGGTAGGGTTGCCTTAAATTAGATTAATCTAAAGTAACTGAAGAGACAATGAATTGTCTTTACAGAGGAAGAGGAATAACAATGCAAAAAAATTCTAGTGCGGAAATAAAATTAGATACAAATGTAAAAATAAATAAATGAACCTAACTCTTATAACTTTAATTTCAATAGGCTACATTCTTATGACTTAAATGTAAATGAATTTAAAAATATAATAAAAATGAAAGAGTGATAGTTTGGATAAGAAAACAAACCCTCTAAATTTTATGTTTATAAAAAAACATACTAAAAATAAAAGACATACACAGAATAAAAATGAGTAGGAGAAAGAAATTTACTATGAATGAACCCACAAAAAAACAGGAGTTGCAATCATGCTATCAGGTAAAAGCAAAACCAAAATTTGCAAGATAAAAGAGAAAAACCAAACTGAAAGGAAACCAATCAGTTAAATCAGTTAACAATTCCACCAACAATGGATGTGTCCCAATTATTCCACATCCCCTGCAACATTTGACACTTTCTCCTTCAACCACTTTAGCCAGTCTAGTAGGTGTGAGATGATATCTCAAGGTCATTTTAATTTCCATTTCTCTAATCAATAGTGATTTAGAGCAATTTTTTCATATGACTATAAATTGTTTTGGTTTCTTCATTGGAAAACTGCCTGTTCATGTCCTTTGACCATTTGTCAATTGGAAACTGACTCATATTCTTATAGATTTGACAAAGTTCTTTATATGTTTGATATATGAGACCTTTATCTGAGAAACTGCCAATAAAAAAATTTCCCCCAATTTTCTGTTTTCCTTTTGTTCTTGGTTACCTTGATTTTATTTGCACAAAACCTTTTTAATTTTACATAATTGAAATTATCCACTTTATACCTGACTTTGTTCTCTATCTCTATTCATAAATTGTTCACTTATCCATAAGTCTGATAAATAATATGCTCCATGGTCTTCTACTTTTCTTGTAATATCTCTGTTTATATCTAGGTCATGTATCCATTTTGACTTTATCTTGGTAAATGATATAAGATATTAGTCTGTTCCCAGTTTCTGCCATACTGCTTCCCAGTTTTCTCAAAAATGTTTACCAAAAAATGAATTATTATCCCAAAATCTTAAGTTTTTATACTTGTCAAATACAAGGTTATTATATTTATTTGCTGTTATAAATTGTATGCCTACTCTGTTCCATTGATCTGCCTTTCTATTTCTTAGTACCAAATAGTTTTGATAATTACTGCCTTATAATATAGTTTAAGATCTGGTACTGCTAAACCTACTTCCTTTATATTTTTTTTTCATTACTCCCTCTGATATTCTTGATTATTTTTTGTTCTTCCAAATGAATTTTATTTTTTTCCTAATTCAGTAAAAATAATTTTGAGTAATTTAATTGGGATGGTGTTGAATATAGAAATAAGTTTGAGTAAAATTGTCATTTTTATTCTATTAGCCTTGCCTACCCATGAAAAATTAATATTTTTCTAACTATTTAAATCTTATTTTACTTACATAAAAATTTATAATTTTGCTCCTATACTTCTGGGTTTGTTTTGGCAGGGGTACTCCCAGATTTTTTATACTGTTTTGAGTTATTTCAAAAGGCGTATCTCTTACTATCTCTTCTTGGGAGAGTTTTGTTTGTAATATATAGGAATGCTGGTGATTTATGTGGATTTACTTTATATCCCACTACTTTGCTAAAAATACTATTTCAACTAACTTTTCAGCTAAGTTTTTGGGATTTTCCAAGAATATCATCATGTCATCTGCAAAAAGAGATAGTTTATTGCCTCATTCCCTATTCTGATTCTTTCTATTTCTTTTTCTTTTCTTATTACTATTGCTAGGATTTCCAATACAATCTTTTTTTTTTAATTTTAAAGCAATCAGGGTTAAGTAACTTGCTGAAGGTTACATGGCCAGTTATTTCTGGGTGTGGTGCTAAGTATCTGAGCCCAGATTTGATCCCCAGGTCATCCCGACACTGGAACTGGTGCTCTTACTTGCTGAGCCACCTGGCCGCTCCATTTCCAATACAATCTTGAATAATATTGGTAGCAGTAGGCCTCTTTGTTTCATACTTGATCTTGCTGGGAAGGCTTCTAACATCCCCATTACAAAAAAAAACTCTTGCTGATAGTCTTAGATAGATTTTTTTTAATCAGTTCAAGGAAAAATCCATTTACACCAATATTTGCAAGTGTTTTTAGAAGAAATTAGTGTTGAACTTTATCAAAAACTTTTTCTGCATCTATATCATCATATGTTTTTAAACTTTTCTTATTGATAGAATCAATTATGTTAATAGTTTTCCTTTTGTTACACCATCCCTGCATTCCTGGTATAAACCCCATCTGATCATAATGCTTTCAAGCCTTTCAAGACAAATAGTTTACCATCAGTGCCGAAGCTGATTTTGATGCCATTTTCATTCTTGTTGAAGGCATCTGACAACATCATACTAAAGAGCAAGCACACAACCCTGCTTCACTCCATTGGTGACTGGGAAAGTTTGAGAACATCGTCCATCATCCAGAACCCATGGGAGCATGCCATCACCAAACTGCCATATAATGCTGATGAACTTCTCTTGACAGGTCAGCAAACACTGTATATAGACCTCTCCTGCTCCTGGCATTTCTCCTAGAGTTATTGGGCAACAAATACTACATTGACCATTCTACTGCCCTTTGTAAAGCCACAGTGATTCTCAGACAGGTAACCATCTTCCAGATGATTAATCAGCTGATTAAGGAGGACTCTGGCAAGGATCTTGCCAGCAGTGAGTAGGAGATCCCACTGTGATTGTCACAGGGCAGCCTATTTCCTTTTCCTTTATAGGAATGGACACTGGAGTCAAAGTGCCTGATGTTGATTGCATCCCAACAAACATCTACAAGGCAGAGTGTTCATTGCTTATAGAGAAACTAACTGAAATCATCCAGACTATGTGGCAAGAGGAAGTCATCCCATAGGAGCTTAAGGATGCCTTCATTGTCCATCTCTATCTTAAATGTTACCACCACCTTGGAGACCAGAATCAAGGCCATGAGTCTATGGTTCCATAGTTGATATGTTTACTTTATTTTTGAAAACTGGAACACCATTATTTCTACTCTTTTGGCATGTCTCCCATTACCCACAATTCCTCTGAAATTAGTGATGATGGTTAAGAAACTTTTGTCTACAAGTTCTTTCAATACCTAAAAATGCAATTAATCTGAGCCAGGACACCTGAACTTACTAAAATAAACTAGATAAATTCTTACTATATGTTCAGTTCCCTCTACCCTTTCAACCTTTTCCAGTTTGAAGAAAAGATAAAGATGTGAACTGAATATTTCTGCTTCACATGAGTGCCACAAGAATTAATGTTTACAGAAAGAATGTGGTGGAATGGGATGTGTCTAGAAAAGCTTTGAGGAAGAAGCCCATTTTCACCTGGGTATTGAAAGTCTAAAATTCAGATTGGGGGAGAAGGGAAGGGTGTATGATGAAATAATACTCCATTACTGTTAGTAGAAATTAATTGCTGCTGTTATTGTTATCACCACCACCACCACCATCATCATCATCACCACCATCATCATCATCATCGTCATCATCTGTTTCAAGTATTTGAGGTTTCCTAAGATTTTAGAGGGGTTTCTCGGGAGAACCTGTATGGTGGAACATTTATCTTGACTGGAGAACATGTATAAATGCCATTGTTCGGGTGTCCCTTGTAACTAGCTCAGCCAATCAATGATGGATAAAAGAGCTCTCAGGCTTGAAGTTTGAATATGATGAGAAGTGCAAAAGAGTAACCAAGAACTTTTAAATGAGAAAAGAAAGATTTGGGTCCAATAGAAGACAAAACAAAGAATAAGAGAAACTCAAGTCCAAAGGAGCTAGCAACAACTTTAAAGGTCATCTACTTCACCCCCTCACCCTTTGATTTTTCCTGTGAGCAAACTAAGACCCAGAGGATTTAAGTGTATACTCAAGGGTCAATAGATAGCAGCAGGACCAGAATTTGAATTCAGATCCTCTGATTCCAAGGACATTTGTTTTGCTTTGTTTTTTTCACCCCAATGTATCCCTATTGCCTCTCAAGAACCTATTCTTCTCATTTTAATCTTGGTCACTTTTTTGAACTTAAGCTTTGGATTATTCATCTGCATTCAAGCTTACCTCTTAAGTAATTAATTAGAATATGAAAATCTTAAAATCCTGCCTTAGCCACTTAATAACTATGTGACCTTGTGCGAGTAACTAATCTTCTCTTAGTTTCAGTTTCCTCATGTGAGCCTCTTAATGAAGTTAATAATAATAATTAATAATAGCATCAATAATAACATTAATAAAAAAAACAGCTTCACAAAGCTGTTGAGAGGACCAAATGAGATATATGTCAAGTCAATAAGTATTTAGGAAGTGTTTGCTATGTGCCATGCATTATGTTAAGCACTGGGAGTAAGAATACAAGCAAAATTAAGATAGTCCCTGGACTCAAGGAGTTTATAGTCTAATGGGAAGGGACAGCACATAAAAAGAAAGTGGGAAACAAGAGAATGAGGAGAGAAGGTGATAAATCATACAGTGGCATCGCAGAGAAGTCTGGAGACTTAGGAGGAGAGAGGAGGGAGAGGAGTAAGGCAATGAACATGACTGACTGGACGCTTCCTCAAAGTGGAGGTTTCTGGAGGAACTCACCAATGAGAAGAGAAGGCCACAGGAAAGAAGGGATCTTCCAGAGTGGGAAGACTGCAGGGGCCTGGTATAGCAGTTGAGAGAGTTCAGAGAAGATCCAGGAGTGGAGTGAAGGAGCAAGTTTTTGCAAACTTTAAAATACAATGTAGCTGTTAGCTTTTATTACCAACTTTTTCTATTATTTAGTTCATTTTATGATATTTTTTATATTATCCCTATAGTGTAATGTAACATATTGATTTTTCCCTATAGTGTAATGTAATATATTCCCTATAGTGTAATGTTAATGGGACTTATGATCTTTCCAGCCCATTAACAGGCCTCACATGGAGCCCATTAAGAAGCTTGCTTAGTTTGTACCTTTCGCTCATTTCTAATTAGGCACTGAGTCAGGAGGGTTGTGATGCCTTCCAACTCTGAGAAGTGTATATACTCTAAGTTGGTATTCTGCTTTGGGGGCTCACTTATAAGAAAGTTCTTGTGTTTCCCTGGCAGAGATTCTGAGTGGCCGTCTGTTCAGAGCTCCCTGCCTGCTCAGATGTAAAGGGATGTATGGAAAGTGTTTTGCTGATTCAGGCAGTCAGAGTCCTGTCTGTTGGTCTTTATTTCTCTGCTTCTGTATTTTCTATTTGTATTTTCAGGATGCTGACTTTTCCCCTGAACTAGTGAATATAATTTTAAAAGATTGTTGACCCCTTAAACAGTATCTTTCCTAGTAAAGCAGATCTAAGGACCTGTTGGGGATGCCAGCGTAGGTGCCGCTACATATAGTTCCCAAGTTCCCCAAGCTTATATTTTGTCTCAGTTGAAAATAAAAGGAATAAAACAGTTGTGGGGATGGCAGAAATGGTGGTACCTCCCCCATCACATCTAGCAAGCTGACCAATCAGAGAATAAGGAAAAGTGAGCAAGACTAAGTGGGGTACCACTGCAAATGCTACTCTTGCACCCACTTAGTGTCTCCCAGGGAGGAACAGAACAAATGGAGAAAATAGGACCCCCCAAAAAGGCATGAAGCACCAATAAACATGAGATATGTGAGGGAGAGACTGAAGAGATCAACCTGAGTGAATAGTGGGGTGGAGGTTGGAGAGGGAAGGTTAGACCTGTTGACAATGCACTGCCAGGCTGAGCTGTAAGGGCTTCATCTGATAAGCAACTGTAGCAGCAAGCACCCCAAGCATCCCCAGGGTTGCTGCCAACACAGGTTCTTGGATCTGCTTTGATAAAGGAAAGCAACTCAAAATGGGTTAACAAGCTTACTTTATGTATCGTTTACCTAGTTCAGGGGGAAAAGTCAGCACCCCAAACTTCAGAATATACAGACAGAATTATCAAGACAGAGAAACAAATCAAGTAGACAGTTTCCAAACTGTCCAACCATTACATCCATACCAAATCAACATCTGGGTTTCAACATCTGGGTTTTTCAAAACCAGGGGACTTTCAACAATGGCTTCCCAGAGTTTCATCAAATCACAGAACACTTCTCGAAGTGAGCCCCAAAACAAAGCTACACATCAGGGCTTATATAGCCTTCTCCTGGCTCAGAGAATGTAACAACCTTATTGACCCACTGGCCAATCAAAAAATATCTACTGAAAAACAAGCCTCCCACCCCAGGCTCCAGGTGCACGTTAGCCTAGGGGCAGGGAAGATCTTAAAAATTTACATTACAGCAACAGAGAGCCATTATAGACTGTTGATCAGTAGAAAGGCATTATGAAAGTGGTATCATCGGAAAATATATCTCTTATAACAAAATTTGTTTGGAAGAACAAAAGGCCAAGAATATCAAAGGAATTAATAAAAAAGGAAAGAGGTTTAGCAGTACCAGATCTTAAACCATATTATAAGGAAGCAATGATAAAAACTATCTGGTACTGGCTAAGAAATAGAAAAGTAAATCAATGGAATAGGGTAGACATATAATACATTTATAGTAATAAATGATTATAGCAACCTTGTGTTTGACAAATGTAAAGACTTAAGCTTTAGGGATATGAATACATTATTTGGTAAAAATTGTTTGGAAAAGTGTAAAACAGTCTGGCAAAAATTGGTCATAAACCAGTATCTTACACCATTTACCAAGATAAGCTCAAAATGGATACATGACCTAGATATAAAGGGAGATATCATAAGAAAATTAGAACATGAAACATATTACTTATCAGACTTAAAGATAAGAGAAGAATTTACAAAGAAACAAGATACAGCTCAGAGTATTGTGAGGTGTGATATGGATAATATTGATTATGTTAAATTTAAAATGTTTTAATCAAATAAAACCAATGTAACCAAGAATGGAGGGAAAGTAGAAATTGGGAAGAAATATTATAGTCATTTCTCAGATAAAGATCTCATCTCAAATACATAGAGAACTTGTCAAATAAGAATATGAGTCATTCCCAATTGATAAATGGTAAAAAGATATGAATAGACAGTGTTTGGATGAAGAAATCAAAGCTATATATAGTCATTTGAAAAAAATGCTCTAAATAATTATTGATTAGAGAAATGCATATTAAAACAACCTGGTGATATTATCTCATACCTACCAAATTGGCTAAAATAAAAGAAAGGGAAAGTGACAAATGTTGGAAGGGATGTGGAAACATTAGGACACTAATATACTGTTGGTAGAACTGTGAATTGATCCAGCCTTTTTGGAGAGTAAGCTGGAATTATGTGCAAAGAATTATAAAACTGTGTATACCCTTTGATATGACACTATCAGGTATGTTTCCCAACATTATCAGGGAAAAGGAAAAGAACTTCTGTGTTCTAGAATATGTATATCAGCTCTCTTTGTGGTGGCAAAGAACTGGAAATTAAAGCGATGCCCATCAATTGGGAAATGACTAAACAAGTTGTGGTTTATGGTTGTGATGGAATACTATTGTGCTATAAGAAATGAGGAGCTTAATGATTCTAGAAAAGCATGGAAAGACTTGCATGAAATAATGAAGAGTAAAATGAGCAGAACCAAGAGAACATTGTATATAGTAATAGCAATACTGTCCAAAGAACAACTGTGAATAACTACTTTTTCTGAGTATTATAAATGCTCAAATTAAGTACAAAGGATCTATGAAGAAAGATGCTATTCAACTCCAGAGAAAGAACGGATAAATAGAAGTCTGTATAGTGTGGTTTTTACATATGTGTGTACACACCCATATACATATATATACACACATACATAACTTTGTCTAATAATGGCCTTCTCTAGTACAGGGTGGGGAGGGAGAAAAAATTAAAAGTATAGCAGAGAACAAAAGAAAATTCAAAAGGAACACAGTAAAGCTGGGTAGCTTTGAAAATTATTCATAGTATTTATTATATAGCTTTTTGAAAAAAGTAAACTGTGAATTGGAGATTCGTAGTTTTATGCTGAATTCTCTTTTTGTGTTGTGCTGTGTACGTGGAAATGTTTTTTTTTTCTATTTAAGTTCAAAACAAAAAAAATTTAAGTGAAGAATATAATATATCACCCACATTTTTTTAAAAAAGTAAACAAATCTCATGGCATGGTGTAGGATGGATTGGAGAAGGAAGACACTGGGGGCAAAGATATTAGTTAAGAAGGGAGGCTGCTGCAGTGATTTATATGTAAAGTGTTGAGAGACTAGACCAGGACAGTGGCAAGAAAAACATGGAAGTAAGAACAGACCCAGGAGATATCATAGAGGAAGAATGAGTGCTGGTGATTGCTTGACTCCTTCTTCTCCTGCATTTTATACATCCAAAGATAACTAAAAGCTCAGAGACCTGGTGATACCATTGACAGACATGAGAATCTAGAAGACTTTTGAGTTTACCGGGATAGTCCATCTTCAGAAACCATATTCACAGGGGGTCAAGCGCTCAAGATGCTCATGAGAATAAGCAAGAACTTTGAGGTAACATGGATTACGGGTCTTGTTCACCTGGAGTCTATAAACTTGGGGCTTCTTAATTTTATTTTTAATTTGTGGGATAAAACAATCATTTCCATAGCATAGTTCAATTTAAAAAAAAAAAAGGATGATTGCACATGAAACAGCAAATCTACTATGCACAATTTGCTATTCAAAAAAATTATCATGTATATTTCTTTTTTTCCTTTTTGTTTACCCTCCATCCTAGAGATGGCTACCATTAGACATAAATAAGTATATATGTATACATATATGTGTGTATGCATATGTATATGTATATATGTATGTATACATATATGCACATCATATATGTAAAATTATTCTATACAAAACTATATATTCTATACATGCGTACAAATATTCTATACATACAAAGTACCAGAGAAAGAGCTCTGGATTCAGATAGCATCTCTTCATATGTTTTTTATAGTTAATTTGGGTATTTATAACAGCCAAAATAACTGGTTCACTCAAAGTCTTTCTTAAAATAATATTGTTGGTTTTTAAATATATATGCATATATATATAGGTAACTATTCCAATATAATTGGTTTCCTTTATAATCCTGCATATTTTATTTTGTGCACTTAAAAATATTATTTTAAGGAAAGGTCCATAGACTTTACCAGACTTCCAAAGGGGTCCGTGTAAGAAAAATCTGTTAAAAACCACTGGATTAATGGAGCTAGAGCTAGGGGTGAAAGTCCCTTTGCTAGGCAAGCAGGTTTAATCTGGGTATCTATCTCCAGGGTGACAATCTCTGAATCTTGCCCAGTGTCTCAATCAAGACCCTAGAGTTGAACAAAGCTCTGAAATCTTGATGCTTAACCAGTCTGATGGAGCAAAGATCATAGCTTCCTAGATTTGTAGCCGTTTAGGGCCTTGGAGGCCACTAAGTCCATCCCTGAATTTTATGGAGAAGAAAAGCAAGGCACAGAGATATTTAATGTCCAGGGTCACACAGAAGTAGCAAATGCCCAGAAGCAGGATTTGAAGTCAAGTCCAGCACTCTGCACACTTCCACACCTAGCTTAGGGGATCTTTTTCTAGCAAATGGAGTCCATCGATGAAGAGGCAACTCTACCCCCAAACCAAAATGACACTGGATTGCCAGTGCTCAAAACAAACAAACAAAATGGCAGTGTACCTTTTTGAAGCAAGAACTTGAAAAAAGACTTATCTATGTGGTCTTTAAGAAGGTGAGACGTGAATAAGGGCCCCCTTAATGGAGTGGTCTGGAGTGACCCCTATGGGGAAAATGAGGAAAATGGAGGCAGAAAGGTAATCAGTTGCCCTCATCAAATCACTGAAAGTGTAGAATGTGACTGAAAGACCAATCTCCAGTGTGGAGATATTCCTGTGCTTCTCTAGACATCCAAAATGAAGGTGGGTTAATTAGAATTCTAATTAAGTAATTAGAATACTTTGCAATAATTAAGCACCTTGATGTAATCACCGCGGATGAAAGAGATTTTATTGCCCCCAGGCTACATAGAAAATTGGAAGGTTAGAGACTGGTGCCAAAAGCAGACCTAGTACTATGTAATAACTGGAATTTACAGAGTACTTTAAGGTTTGCAAAACATTTAAATATGCTACACTATTTATAAATAAATATATACTCAAGTTACATTATTTTAAAATTTATATAACAACTCTTTGAGGCAGGTGTTACTATTACCCTCATTTTACAGATCAGGAAACTGAAGCTGAGAATAGTTAAGTGACTTACCCAGGGTCACATACCATGTTTCCCCGATAATAAGACCTATCCCAAAAATAAGCCCTCCCTTTACTGTGTAAGATTCCTCTAAAATAAGCCCTCTCCTGAAAATAAGCCCTATTGAGATTGCTACTGTAGTGAAGGTGATCCCCTGCGCTACACGTTACATTACGGTACCCTCTGTATGCACCGTCCCCCCCCCCCAGGTGAAACGCATGCCATACTCCGCGCTGCATCCAATCAGAGCTGCAGCAGTGAGCGCGTCATCCTGTTCTTCCCCAGTGATTTGCTTGCTGGCGCCATTGAGAGCAGTGCCACAGAGGAGAGCTGAGGCAGGACAACATAAGCCCTCCCCTGAAAATAAGCCCTCTGGTGTTTTTCTTTCCAAAAAAATTAATAAGACAGTGTCTTATTATCGGGGAAACATGGTAGCTAAGTTTCTGAGACAGAATTTGAACTCAAGTCTTTTTTATTCCAAGTCCAATGTGCTATCCACTCTACCACCTAGTTGCACTGTATATGGGAATAATGCTAACAGCAATTATATAAACATCTGTATGGACAATGAATATACCAATTTGTCATTAGATAAGGAAAATTCAGTAGTGGCATACTCTTTGACATAGAGAGTCCCTTACCAAGCATATATCCCCCCCCAAAAAAAATTCAGTGATTTTTTTAAAAGGCCCTATGTACACAAAAAATGTATAGTCATACTTGTATCCAAAGCAAAGAAATGGAAACAAAGTATATGCCTCTTGACAGGAATGGCTAAGAGTTGTGGTGAATGATTTTTTATAATGGAATATTACCAGGGTGTAAGTGTGATCATGATAAATACAAAGAAGTATGGAAAGATTTAGATCAACTGATGCAGAGTGAAGAAATCAGAGTCAAGAGCACAGTGTGCACCATAATACAACCCTATAAAAGGAAATAACAAAGATAAAACAATCAAAACTGAATTCTGTGAAATTACAATGACTAAGCTTTTCCCCAAAAAAAGAAATATGAAAACGCACCTCCCCTACTTTGTTGCAGAGGTGAGAACTGTGGGTATGGGATGCTGCTCCCAATGTCAGATGTTTTTTTTTTTACATAATTGCTTAGTTTTGCTGACTTTTTTCTTTTTTTTTCTATTCTTGCTATAGTGGATTGCTCTCTGGAAGAGAAGATAGAAATGTTGAGAAATGTATGTTATATAAAAACAAAAGTTATCAATAAATTTCTTTCTAAGAAAAAGTAATACTGGGAACCTATCATAGACTACCTGAGCTGGAATATACAGTTTAATGATTTTTTAAACTATTAAAGATAGACGTATTTATGTATGAATTAATGCAGATTTTAATATTGAAAGATATTAAAATGGATTTAATCTATTAAAACTTAGAATTTCACTAGGACTTTTGAGATACCCTGTACAAGAATAAAATGAAAGTAATTAAGAAAGCTAAAGTATTGGGAGAGTTAGCTTCAATTAAAGTGATAGACTCCTTAGGGACAGAGTTAAGCTTTGGGTATCCAGTTCCTTTCCAGAACCAAGAAATAAAAGAAGTACACTGTACTGGATGGGTTCTAAGCCATGGGCAGACCATATCTGCAAGTGAATCACTATGGAGGACTGATTGCAAAATGAGTAAGTTAAATGTTCTTCCAAGAGAAGGAAGGATCAAGGGAGGTTTGTGGTGGTTGGGTTTTTTTTCTGGGATAGAGAAGACATGGGCATATTTGTAGGCAGTAGAAATGAGCCAGTAGACAGGGAGAGATTAAAATCAACTAGGAGAGTGGGAATGATTAGACTGTGAGCTTGTTGAGATAAAAGACCTTTTGTTGTATCCTCAGCTCTTTGCACAGTGCCTGGCACATAGTAGGTGCTTAATAAATGCTTGCTGATTTGATGATTTGCTTCCAGGACTGGGACATTGTTAAAAGCTCTCACCAGTCCAATGGGTGGAGCTACTGCTCCTGTCATCACTCCACACAACAGGGAAGTTTGGATATTAAGGCAAATCAGGGAAGATGAAGAAAGCCTGGTTTCTCATGGAGAGGAAAGAGATTCAGCTGAGCATGGCTGATTGATTCCTCACTTCTGCTTTCTAAGTTAGGGGTCTTCAAATCATAAGGAAACTGAAAGGCTCCATTCTGAAAATTTTCAGGCATAGAAGTTTTCTGCTTTGGGTGTCTTCACAGAAGTGGCAGAATGACGGTGCCAGACAAGAAAAGAGAAACATCTAAAAAGCAGAAACAGCCCATTGCCAGAAGACTCTGTCCCTAAAAGCCAGAGGTTTTTCAAAGGTACAACAGGTCTCTGAGCAAAGACCCAATGACCATTTGTCCGAGGTGAGATGGAGAGAATTCTGGTTCTTCACTAAAGATGGTTAATAACAAGAATATCTCACCTTTACCTGCATTTTTTAAAGTTTTGCAAAACACTTTACATACACTTGGTCCTCACAACAACCTTGCAAGGCAACTGTTTTTATCATCCCCATTTTGTAGATAATAGTTTATCAGGTAAGGAAACTGAAATGGCTGCCAAGGCCCTTCCACTCAAAGACACTGATTCTGATTTCATTTGTAATGGGAATGCCCAAACTTAGTTCCCCCTGCCATATTTTACCCACTGATCTTCAGACAAACATCTCACATTTAGAGTATTGGTCTAACAAATAAATGTTTAAAGATTATTGGAAAATTGTATGTTAAATACTTTCTGAACTTTATTCTGATGCCACCACTACGTAAGGGGAACAGGATGGTATGAGATCAAAGGCCTTTTCAGATATTTAGGTTTCATGGGTTGCCATTGGCTCTCACTAGTCTAGATGTCAGATAGCAGACACAGATTGTCACCCAAGCTATACACCAAAGCCAGTCCATTTTTGTAGAACCCTGTCAGAGCTTTTGCTCCCTGAAAGACAAGCATCCAATGGAAAAAGAATCTCAAAAGCTCACTGAGGAGAATCATTGCTTCAGAATTAGATTGGAGCAAATGGAAGCTAATGACTTTATGGGATATCAAGATGCTGTTAAACAGATCCAAACAAATGAAAGAATAGAAGGTGAAATATCTCATTGGGAAAACCACTGACCTGGAAAATAGATCCAGGAGAGATCATTTAAAAATTATTGGACTACCTGAAAGCCATGATCAAAGAAAGAACCTAGAAATCATCCTCCAAGAAATTCTCAAGGAAAACTGCCCTGAAGTTTTAGAACCAGAGAGCAAAATAGAGGTTGAAAGAATCCACCGATCGATCACCTCCTGAAAAAGATCCTAAAAAGAAAACTCCTAGGAATATTATAGCCAGGTTCTGAAATTCCCAGATCAAGGAGAAAATATTACAAGCAGCCAGGAAAAAAAAAGCCAGGAAACACAATCAGGATAACCCAGGATCTGGCATCTTCTACACTGAGGGTTTGAAGGGCTTGGAATATGATATTCTGGAGGGCAAAGGAGCTGGGATTAAGACCAAGAATCACCTACCCAGCAAAACTGAGTATCATGTTTCAGTAGAAAATATGGTCATTCAGTGGAATAAAGGATGTCCAAGTATTCTTGATAAAAAAACCAGAGTTGAATAGAAAATTTGACATTCAGATACAAGAAACAAGAGAAGCATGAGAAGGTAAACAGGGAAAAGAAATCATAAGGAAATTATCAAAGTTGAACTATTAACATTCCTACATGGAAAAATGATAATTATAACTGATGAAACTTTTCTCAGTATGAAAATAGTTGAAGGGAATAGAAATATATGCATATATATATATATATATATACACGTCTATATCGGAGGGTATACAGGTATATGAATACATATGTGAATGTGTGTATATATGCTTACAAGTATACATAGATAGAGGGCACAGGACCAATTTAATAGGAAGGGATGATACTTAAAAGGTGAAATTAAGAGGTGAGAGAGGAATACAATGAGAGGAGATGGGGAGAGACAGAATGGGGTAAACTATCTCATATAGAAGAGGCAAGGGAAAATGGTTACAATGGAGGGGAAGAATAGGAAGGCAAAAGGGAATGGGTCTACCTTATTCTCATTGAATTTGGCTCAGGGAGGGAATGACATACACACTAAATAGGGTATTTCACCCTCCAGGAGAGTAGGGGGGGAAGGGGATGAGAGGGAGGATGATGGAAGGGAGGGCAGGCTGGGGGGGAGGGAAGTTGGAAGCACCCACTTTTGAAAAGGGGCAGGATCAAAGTAGAGAATAGAACAAGTGGAAGGTGGAATAGGAGAGAGGGAAATATAGTCAGTCTTTTACAATATATCCACTATGTTATTGTTTTGCATTAGCTACACATGTACAGCCTATACTGAATTGCTTATCTTCCCAGTAAGGGTGGGTGACAAGGGAGGAAGGGAATGAATCTGGAATTCAAAGTTTTAAAATCAAGTGTTTAAATATATATACTATTATTAATACTATTTTACATGTAATTGGGAAATAAGATAGACAGGCACAGAGCTTCACCATGCCCTACTGGAAAAGTCAAAAGGGGTATGGGAGAAGATATGGGAGATAGAAGATTGGAGGAGGGGATAGCCTGTGGGACTGCTATGTTGGGGTGGTGGGTGGGGGAAGAACAGGGAAAAAATTTGTAACTCAAAATCTGGCAGAAATGAATGATGTAAATCAGAAGTTAATAAAGCATTTGAAAAATGAAAAAAAAAAAGACAAGCATCTGAAAAGTCAGGCTTACCTCCATGACATGATGAGACTTAGAAAAAGGCCTTTGGTGGCCTTTTTCTTTTCCAATGCAGAGGAGTAAGGTAGACTGGTTTGCCTTCAGGAAATGGCAAAAACTTCTAAGATAACTCCAAATTTTTCTTAGAAACAGAGACCCATTTTTAAAAAGTAACTTTTTATTGATTTTTTTTGTTTTTTCATCACCAACACTTTCCAGTTCTTCTCCCCTCCTCCCCCTCCCACAAAGCACTCCATTAATGCAAAAAATAAAAAAGAAAAGGGAAAGCAGTTTGCCTGATTTACATGCAATGTTCCATACATATAGTCCTCCACCTCCACGGAAGAGCAAAAAGAAGTGAATTCTCAGATATCTTCATTGGGACCAAGCTTGGCCATTCCTACTTTGACAGCTATTCAGTTTCAAACCCATCTTTTTTAATACCAACATTCTACCAGTATTATTCCATGTCTGAGAGACATGGAATTCCGTCTTTGAAAAATATGGGACAATGGGGAGACATATGGTAGGGTTAAAAGGCTGCATAATGTAAACAAAGAAAGTGCAGGAGTAAAAGATATAGTCAAGAAAAGGTATGATAGGAAGAAAAAATGGATATGGAGAGGGTGAGAGTTGACAGGAGTGGGCAGCTGGACTGCTCTATTGGTATCTTCACAGTGTCAGGAGAAAGTGAGGAAGACTACCAGAACACTGAGTAGATAAACTCCCTGTGATGACCTTCTGAGAAGGCAAGGAGAAGGCACGTGCCAGATGGACAGTCAAGGGTAGTTTGGATTCCCAGTTGTTGGAGGGAATATCCAGATTGATGGGATCACATGTTTGTTTAAGAATTTGAGGGAAAAAAAAAGACTGACAAATGCTGACTTTCTCATTCTCATTTTTCTCAACTGCATGAGAAAATCTCCCTTCTCTTGGAAATTCTTGATATAATATTCAATTTGCAAATTTACTAATTATTTTTCATTGACTACATTTTAGATTGAGATTTAGAAGCAAAATGGTTTGGCCTCAGAGGTAGAAAGACCTTGATTCAAGTCCTGATTTTGACACATACTATGTGATTATAGACAAATCACTCAATATCTGTGCCCCAGACAAGTCTCTTAAGATTTTAAGTTATAGGCAAGCTGCCAGTCCATATCAACAGAATGAATTTCAACACCAGAAGTTCTTCATTAACAATGAAATCATAAGTCTGGACACACACACACTTTAAATTGACTGAAATGTTTGTTATCTCAGGATGTCACGTCCTTTCTCTACATTCTTTTTCTTGGTGCATGTATCAATTGTTGTGGGTTATTTCCTCTTTACAGATGCCCCTCAGATTTAAGTATCCACCCTTAGTCTCTGCCCTAAGAGACTTAGGATATCACCCCTTACCTACTGGATATTTTAATCTGGATATTCCAGAGTCATCTCAAATGCAACTTGTCCAAAACAGAATGTATTGTCTTTCACTTCCCCATCCCCAAAGACACTCACAGTAGTAGTAGTACTAGTAGTAGGAGTGCTGCTGGTGGCGGTGGTGGTAGTAACTAACATTTCCATAGCACTTTAACAAAAAGCTCATTTCATCCTAACGACAACCCTGTGGGGTAGATGCTATTACTATCTCCATTTTGTAGATGGAGAAACTGAGAGGTTAAGTGACTTACGCAGGGTTACACAGCTTATAGAAAGCTGAGGAAGGATTTTAACTCAGATCTTCCTGATTTTATTTTTAACATCATTATCCACATAGCTGCCTCTCTTGCCTTCTTCTAGGCTTTCCTACTCCTATGGAAAATATAACCATTATTCCTTACATTTATAGTCTCTTACATTTATAACTGCAGGATTTTTTTTTTCACTCCACACTCTTCTCTCACCCCACATATCTAATCAGCTGTAAAATCTTGACATTTTTACCTGAACAACCATCTTTCACATCCAACCCTTTCACTTGCAACTATCACCTGTCACGTCTAGCCTAAACTAGTCTGCCCTAAGTCTCTCTCTATTTCAATCCATTTCCCACACACCTGCCAAACTGATTTTCCCTAAGAATCGATCTGCGTCACTCCCTTATGCAATTTCCTGAAGCCCTCTAGGATAAAATACAAACTCTGTTATGACTTTCATAGACCTTCACAACCCATATGCAGCTTCATGCCTTAGCCCCCTTCCCATACTCTATGGTTCAACCATATGGACCTTCTCTGTGCTCCTTCCACAAGGTATTCTATTGCCTATCTTCTTGCCTTTGCATTGACCATCCTCCATACCTGCAATGCCTCTTCACCTCTCCCTAAAGGAATCTTTCTGTTCCTTCCAGATGCAAACCAAGCACCAGTTCCTACATGAACCCTTTCCTGATCTTCCCAACTGTTGATGCCCTCCCTCTCTATTTTATATTCTACTGTGTATTTATTTTGTATATATACTACATTTGTTTACTATGTCTATATTTGTGTGTACATGTTTTATCCCCGGGAGAACGTAAGTTCCTTGAAAGTAGAATTTGTTTTAACTTTCATCTTTATATCCCCAACCCCAATTTAATCTAATAAACATTTAGTAAGCACCTACTATGTGCCAGACACTATGCTAAGCACTGAGGATTCAATTAATAAAAAGAAAGACAGTCCCTGCCCTCAAGTTGCTTACAGTCTAAAAGGGGAGACAACACACAAGGAGGCAGGAGAGTGGGATGGGGGGAGGAAGCAGAATTTTGTTCCATGGAGTTGAAACCAGACAGGACAGGAGATGTAAAGTGGGAGAGGGAATTCCCTAGCAGAGTGTTCAACTTAAATGCTTATTAATTAACCAATTGCTTGTTTTAATCAGCAAGTTATATCCAAATCACACATACAATGGCTGGGTGTACCCATACCTCCCTTACACACATCACTTTCTACTTTGCACATGTGCTGTATCTCCACCTCTATACTCTATGGCCACAGGCATCTTACTGATCTTTGGACTCCCTTGAGCTCCTCATACAGTACTCTGTCTTAATAAATGTTTTTTTTTTTAATACAACTGACTTTCATTTGCTTCCTTCCAGAAAAAAAACTCCTTGTAGAGAGTGAATCCCCTATGCATGTAGATTCTTCTTGCCTTAGGATTACATAGAGAAACATAATTTCAGAACTGAAAGGTGCCTTAAAGGTCATGTAAACCAACCCACTCCTTCTAGAGACAGGGAAAAAGGAAGCTCAGGAAAAGGTGAGTGACTTGTCCAAGGTCATACAGAAAGTAAATGGCAGAGCCAAGACTTGAGGGAGGTACTAACTGTAGTATTTAGATCCAGAAGAAAACTTAATGGTTATCTATTTCAACTCACTCATTTCAGAGATGAGGGAACTGAAGCTCAGAGTGATAAAGTGATTTTCTCAATGTCGCATGGCTAGTAAATAAATAAATAAATTCAGGATTTGGACCCAGGTCCTCTGATTCTAGATTCAGTCCTTTTTCCACTCTTCCCCCTTGGTTCAGGCACTGAATGTGTCTATATTTGAGGGTTCACCTTATTTGAGGGCCTAAATAACCTTCCATCTATGTACTATAGTCAGATATAGAAGATGAAAGCATACAGAGTATCAGCCAAAGACAATAGCATCCTTGGGTTCCTGAGGAGAAAAGAAAAATTCTAGTGGCTTTGTTATAGCCTAAATGTTAACATCCTCCATTTTTCTTTTAATCCGTATTCACTTGGACATTTAATTAGTAGATGATCATTTAAAGCTTATCTAGTGCATAATTTACTGTCCATTAGCTTAATCTTTTAACATTCCTCTCTATCTTACAATTTATTAGAAAGGATTGATTAGTGACTTTGGGCAAGTCACTTAAACCCAATTGCCCTCTAAAAAAAAAAGAAAAGAAAGGATTGATTAGGATAATATTTGTCCACCAAAAAGCAACATAATAAATAGATAACCTCAGAGTCATAAAAACCTAAGTTCAAATTCTTCCTCTGACACAGTGACTTTGTGACCCTGGGCAAATTGCTTAACATTTCAGTTCCCTCAAGCAACTCACTAAGTTGCAAAGTTAGTATTGATTTACATTGGTAGAGGGAATGTCCTCACCGGAAGTTCCCGATATCAATGAAATCACAGACCTACCCTCCCCCCCCCAAAAAAAAATTAATCCACTAGGCATAATAGATCCAATACCTAAATCCTATGGAAACTAAAGGCCCTGCCTACAAAGCAATTGTGGGACCCACAAAAGAAATAATATTGGGAAGTTTTTCTTGGTTGATAAAATTGTAATAGAGATCTTTATACACACACACGCATACACACACATGCAGAGAGAGAGAGATATGTGTCTCTCTATATGTGTAATGTATTATTAATCCAATAGATAGCAAAGCCAGTGTATACACATATTCCAGTATCAATCTTTTTTTTTCATAAAGTAGAAGTTAACACCAGAGATGAATGGTGAGATTTATTTCATTGCAGAACCAGATAGAGATCCTTATCCATCAAAGACTCAAGGAAATAAAAGCCCTTAGGATCCGCAAAGACTTGTATCCAGTCCTGTGATTATGAATTCCTTAATCAGAAAAGAAAAAATAACACATGAAGAAATCCAGAAAGAACAAAAAAATCCTGCAAAGGGAGCAGCTAGGTGGTGCAGTGAATAGAGCACTGGCCCTGGAGTCAGGAGGACCTGAGTTCAAATCCGGCCTCAGACACTTAACACTTACTAGCCATGTGACCTTGGGCAAGTCACTTAACCCCAATTGTCCTGCCCTCGCCCCTCCAAAAAAAAAAAAAAATAAAAAATCCTTCATGGACATAGAAGGGGAATTCAAGCTGGTGTTGAGAAATTGGCAAATCCAAGGGCATATTTTGACATGAAACCTCTGTCGTTACAGGTGGGATCCTGAGCAAGGAACATAAACTCTGTGGTCATCAGTCTCTTCTTCCTTAAAGTGACTAGATGACCTCCAAGGTCCCTTATAGGCCTAAATGTATGATCCTATGTCCTATGAATATACTTTGGAAGAAGACTGAGAACAATGCCCATGGCCTCAGCTGTATATATTCTGTGTCTTTAAGACTATTGTTCAGTCATGTCAGACTGAACATACCATCCATGGGGTTTTCTTGGCAAAGATACTGGAATGATTTGCCATTTCTTCTCCCATGGATGAAGGCAAACAGAAGCTAAGTGATTTGCGCAGGGTCGTACATCTAGTAAGTGTCTGAATCCGGATTTGAACTCAGGTCTTCCTGACTCCAGCCCAGCACTTTGATCCACTGAGCCACCTCGCTGGCTCCTAGGCATATTTGCATGTTGGGGTTAAGTGACTTGTCCAAGTTCACACAGCTAGTAAAGATTTGAGGTCAGATTTGAACTCGGGCTTTCCTGACTTCAGGCCTGGCACTTTATCCACTGAGCTATCTAGTTGCCTTCTGTCTTTAAGACACAAAACCATAAAATTGGCTCCCAAGGTCATCTAGTCTAATCCATACCTGAAGCATGAATCCCCTTTTTAAAATTTCCTATGAATAACTATCTAGACTTTCCCTGAAAATGTATTTCCACTGATGAGGAAATCCACTGCCTCGGGAGGCAGCATATTCCAGTTTTGGACAGCTCTCAGGGTTAGGAAAATTCCCTTTCTGTTGAGCCAAAATGTATCCCTGCTGTAACTTCAGCCAAGACCAATAGATCTTATATTTAAGTTCTCTGGGGTCAAGCAAAATGCATCTAATCACTCGCTGACATGACATCCTTTCAAATACTTAAAGAGATAAGCTCTTCTTTTTTCCAGCTCTCTTGACTGATCCACGATGGGTTTTCAAGCCCTCCCACCATCTTCCCCAACCTCCACATCATCATCCACAATATCATAACCACCACCACCACCATCATCAATATCGCCACCATTTCTCAGGTGCTTGAAGGTTTGTGAAGCCTAATTTTGACAAATAACTGTGTATGATTTCATTTGATCTCATTTGTTCCTTCCTGAATTGTAGGAACTGATATTCAGATGTGATCTGATCTGATCAGAGCAAAGTAGCATGGTTATTACCCTTGCTTTGGATTCTGGGGCTGTATTAATACAGAGTAAAAGGTCACAATCGATCATATCACACTGTCTGTGGTACATTAACATCCCCTGGATCTTTTCCATATAATAAGATAATTAGGAGGCCCAGTGGAAAGAGCACTGGGCCTGAAGTCAGGAAGATGAGTTTAAATCCGACCTCAGACACTTACTAGCCATGTGACCCTGGGCAAGTCACTTAATCCTGCTCACCTCAGTTTCCTCATCTATAAAATGAGCTGGAAAAGGAAATAGCAAACCATTCCAATATCTTGGCCAGGAAAATACCAAATGGGATCATGAAGAGTCAGACATGACTAAAACGACTGAACAGCAACTTTTCCACATAAACTTCTCCCTATCCTGTGTTGGTGCAGTTACTTTTTATTATCCCAGGTTACATTTATCTTCATTATATGCCATTTTATTAAATTGAAACCATCATTCCAATACATTGATTTTCTTTTGGAAAAAGAAGAAGAATAGTATGATATAATTTATCCAATCCTTTGCTAAGATCTAGGTATATATATATATATATATATATATAGTTAAGTAACCTTGTCAAAAAAGGAATTAAGGTTGGTCCAGCATGATCTATTTCTTACAAAGTCACCCAGAATGTTTGAAATCACTGTGCCCTTTTCCAGATGTTTACTAGCTGTGTCCTCCATTGAGGGCAGCTAGGGGACAGTAGATAGGGTGCTGGGCCTGGAGTCAGAAAGACAGGAATTCCAATCTAGCCTCAGACTCTGACTAGCTGTATGATCCCAGGCAGGTTGTCTTACCTCTATTTGCTTTCATCTTCTCGTCACTAAAATGTGGATATTAATAGCACCCACCTCCCAGAGGTGTAAGGTTTTTAGCACGGTGCCTAACACGTAGTAAGCGCCATGTAAATCAAGGTTAGCCAACTGCTATTATGCTTTCATAATCCACCCCAGGCTTTTCCTGGGAACCTGGGGCTTACTCGCTGCCTTATAGTTTTCAGGCACCATAATCTCCTGTTGTTTTGTTTTGTTTTTTAATTGAGACATTTCTTCTTTTCCAGTCCTGTGGTACATTACTCATTCACCACAACATTACACACATCACCAACAATAAATCAGCAATCCCATCTACCAGTTCTTGCAGTATCTGAGGATGCGGCTCATCTGGGCCAAGGGATTTTCATTTGTCAAGGGTAGCCTAATACTCTCTTGCTCTCTCCTCATTTGTCTTACGTGTTGTTGTGGAGTTGTTTCAGTCATGTCCAACTCTTTGTGATCCCATGTGGGGTTTTCTTGGTGGAGATACTGGAGTGGTTTGCCATGACTTTCTCCAGCTTATTTTACAGATGAGGAAATGGAGACAAACAGGGTTAAGTGACTTGCCCAGGGTCACACCACTAGTTAGGGTCCGAGGAAAGATTAGAACTTAGGTTCTCCTGCCTCCAGGGCCAGCACTCTATTCACTTCACCACCTGGCTGCCCTTCTTGTTTTAGGTATCTTCTCCCTGTTAACCTTGTCTTGCTTTGGCGAGAATTTCATCTCTCAAAACGAGTGAGCTTTAAGAGAAACTGCTAGGATTAAATTTTGATCAACAAGGAAGAACTGTTTGATGATATTATGGGCAAAAAAAGGACATGTTTAAAGCTCCTCTATTTAAGAATGGGGACACAAGTCACTATGAGCTAACTGGATTTCTTAGGCTTTTAGGAAAGAAAATGTCAAAGATTCAATAAGAAAACAGGGGGACATCTAGGTGGCACAGTGAATAGCGCACCTACCCTGGAGTCAGGGGGACCTGAGTTCAAATCCAGCCTCAGACACTTAACACTTACTAACCATGTGACCTTGGGCAAGTCACTTAACCCCAAGTGCACTACCCCCCCCCAAAAGAAAGGAAAATCATAGTTAAAAACTCCACAATGTACGACAACTCAAAAGGAGTGTGCTTGACTCACAAACAAAATTCTAGCCATGCAGTAACTAATGTTAATAACAAGAAAAGGGGAGGGTGGGGAGGAAGGGCAACCAAAGAGACTAAAGTGGCAAAGGGAGCTTCCTTCTGAGCTTGGATTGAAAGGGATCATGTACAAAAATGGGAAGAAAGCCACAAAGCAATATGAAATGTTGACATTGAAATGTAAGGACAGGGGCGGCCAGGTGGCTCAGCGACTAAGAGCGCCGGCTCCAGTGTTGGGATGACCTGGAGATCGAATCCCGGGCTCAGACACTCTGCACCACACCCAGAAATAACTGGCCGTGTAACCTTGAGCAAGTTACTTAACCCTGACTGCTTAAAAAAAAAAAACAAAAAGAAACGTAAGAACAGTGTAAGTCCAGAATGATCTGAGACACTGTTGTTGTGTCTGTGTGTGTGTGTGGGGGGGTGATGATGGGGGTGGTGGTGGTGGTGGTGGTGGTGTTTTGCCCTTCCTTTTTGAAGAGGATCAATGAAATCACAGGTATTACCTTAACTCATGGGTGAATTGAATTTAAGTGAGGCACAGCTGCGCAAAGTCATCAGCCTCTCTCACTCCGTCATCAAAGTCTAGTGGCAAGACAAAAGTCAGGATGACTGGCGATGGCCCAGGATGCAGTGGATAACCCTGGCTTCTTTGATGTCTGACAAAACTCTAAGATTCCCATAGCACCTACTTCAGCTACCTTCATAGTCATTGGAATAAGTTACTCTCATCTGCCCATTCTGCCCATGGCTGGGGTAGACAACCCTACTTCACTGACAGATTTGAGACCCATCTACCCTCAACTTCACGTAGCCCATCAGCCCAGATGGTTTACTAGGGTGTAGCCACTGTGCATGCTGCTCTTGGAGTCACAGGTGAAAACTGAGTGCCAGGTAGACAAAAAAGGTAGAGAAGCAGCCCCAAAAAGGGCTCAGCCAACCCTCACACAAGAGGTATGAGTCCTCCTCGAACATCACACACACCCCATACATCCCACTTGTGATCTGAGATTTACAAAACAGGCCAAGCAAAATAAAGACTTTTATGATATTCTCTACTAATATCCTACTCTGGTGCCTCATTAAGACAACAAAGGTGACCTCAAGCTCTCAAAGGCAAGATCAGGCTAGTCCTGCCAAATTGGAAAGGCTTCATATGTGGACCCAATGATGTCTGTTGTCTGATGACAAGTCTAACTGATTCTAGAAAAACTAATTTTCAGGTTGATCAAGGAGTGGTGAACTTTTTGGCCACAACAACTCTTAAAAGTCATCTAAAAAGTTCTGTGTCAGCAAAAGGAATATTAGACGAGAGATCCTTAAAGAACTGAAGCATTTTGGAGGCATATCTGGAACAAGGAATAAAACAACAAAAGACTGATGGGAAGCAGAATTCAATTTCTGATTTTGCTCCTAAAATATCTCAAAAAGAATAATCTTCCAAATAGAAAAAGTATAACAAAAGTAGTTAGTATGGAACTGAAGCCCCAGATACATAAGCCAGGTAGTAAGAGGATACCTAGTTCCTTTTAATGAATTTTAAGTCTCCAACCTAGACAAAATGCAACCTAGAACATTTAAAGAACTTAGCAATGAGATCACAAACCATTGTCATTAATTTTTTTAAAACAATGGAGAATAGAGGAAATGATGGAAAAATAAAGAGAGAGAAATATTGTCCTGGTTTTCAAAAAGGGAAAGAAAGATTTCAGAAAATATAGAGCAGTGAGACATGTCTACATCTAGAAAAGCAAACACAGTTTTCTCTGTTCTTACAACCTAATAGGAAGATGTGACACAGATACCTATAAAACAATATCATAGCTAATAACATACTAACCTCCTCTCTTGAGGGAGGAGAAGGTGGGGACAGATGGGAAGGAAATAAACCTGTTCTTTTCGTAGATACAAGGAGCTCCCTTTACCAATTTTGGTCAACTCATGGTCTGCAAGAGAGTTGCCTGGGGCCACTGAAAAGTTTGGACTTCCCTAGGTCCCATACCTAGTATGCATCAGAGACAAGACTTGAACCCAGGCCTTTTTTGGCTTCAAAGCCAGCTCTCTATCCATTATGTCATTTCTGCAATTCTTTTAATATGGCTAATTTTTTTTTTTAAAGCAATCAGGGTTAAGTAACTTGCTCAAGGTTACACGGCCAGGTATTTCTGGGTGGATGCTAAGTGTCTGAGCCCAGATTCGATCCCCAGGTCATCCCAACACTGCAGCCAGTGCTCTTACTCGCTGAGCCACCTGGCCGCCCCTATAGTTAATTTTTTTAAACCAGGCCTGCAATTTTGCTGGCATAGGAAACTCTCCCCACCATTACAGTTCAGCATCTACACCTCATGGTCTTCCAACATTTCCTAGGACATTGCAAGATGAAGTGACTTGCAGGGTCACACAATAAGTCAACAATAAATCTTTTTTTTTTTAATGTATATATTTATTTATTTTTAGTTTTCAAGATTCACTTCCATAAGATTTTAAGTTCCCCATCTCTCCTCCCCCCAAGACAAAGTGTAATTTTTTTTAAAGCAATTGGGGTTAAGTAACTTGTTCAAGGTTACACGGCCAGTTATTATTTCTGGGTGTGGTGTTGAGTGTCTGAGCCCGGATTTGATCCAGGTCATCCTGACACTGGAGCTGGTGCTCTTACTCGCTGAGCCACCTGGCCGCCCCTAAGCAATTGGGGTTAAGTAACTTGCTCAAGGTTACACAGCCAGTTATTTCTGGGTGTGGTGCTGAGTATCTGAGCCCGGATTTGATCCAGGTCATCCCGACTCTGGGGCCGGTGCTCTTATTCACTGAGCCACCTGGCCGCCCCAACAGTGTGTAATCTGATATAGACTCTACATATACATTCATATTGAACTTATTTTCACATTAGTCATGTTGTCAAGAAGAATTAGAACCAATAGGAGGAACCACAAGAAAGAAGAAACAAAAAACAAAAAGAGAGAGAAAGTAAATAGTATGCTTCGACCTGTGATCAGACTCCATAGCTCTTTTTCTGGATATGAACAGCATTTTCTGTCATGAGTCCTTTGGAACTGGAGTTGTCTTTGATCTTTGCATTGCTAAGAAGAGCTAAGTATCAATCAAAGTTGGTCATTGTACAATGTTGCTGTCACTATGTACATTGTTCTCCTGGTTCTGCTCCCCTCCCTCGGCATAAGTTCATTCAAGTCTTTCCAGGTTTTTCTGATGTCTGCCTGCTCATCATTTCTTATAGCACAATAGTATTGCATTACATTCATATACCACAATGCCTTCAGCCATTCCTCAACTGATGGGCATCCCTTCAATTTCCAATTATTTTCCACTTCAAAAAGAGCTGCTATAAATATTTTTGTTCATGTAGGTCCTTTTCCCATTTGTATGATCTCTTTGAGATACAGACCTATAAGTGGTATTGCTGGGTCAAAGGGTATGCACAGTTTTATAGCCCTTTGAGCATAGTTCCAAATTGCTCTCCAGAATGGTTGCATCAGTTCACAACTCCACCAACAATGCTCCAAACAAAAAATGTTCCAATTTTCCCACATTCTCTCCAACATTTGTCATTTTCCTTTTTTGTCATACTAGCCAATCTGATAGGTATGATGCAGTACCTAGAGTCATTTTGATATGCATTTCTCTAATCAATAGTGATTCAGAGCATTTTTTTCATATGACTATAGATAGCTTTAATTTCTTCATCTGAAAACTGCCTTCAACAATGGATCTTAACACAGGTGCTTCCACTTCTGGGGATGGCTCTCTATCCATAACTCCTCACTGTCTCTCTACAGGTTTACTCAATCAGGGATAGGTAGTAGATGGAGTATAGCTAGATTTTCAAAGGGAGGAATCTGACAAGATCACTCAAACCTTTGTGGCCAGTGTCAAGAAATGGGAGCTTCATGTTCAGAGAACTAGTTGAATTTGTAACTAGTTGAATGATGTTAATTCATAGAATATTATCAGCCTGAAGAGATGTATATACTGTTTTGCCACAGGGCTCTGCTCTAAGCCCTATCCTGCTCAACAAGAAAAGGGTTCAGAATAGGACTATATATCGATAGATAGATAGGTGAGAGAGAAAGAGAGAGAGAGAGAGAGAGAGAGAGAGAGAGAGAGAGAGAGAGAGA
>NW_027186304.1:36320959-36356122 GCF_028583685.1 Petaurus breviceps papuanus | reverse complement strand
GAGAGAGAGAGAGAGAGAGAGAGAGAGAGAGAGAGAGAGAGAGAGAGCTAGGTGGCACAGTGGATAGAGTGCCAGACCTGCAGTCAGGAAGACTCATCTTCCTCAGTACAAATCTGGCCTCAGAAACTTACTTCCTGTGTGACCCTGGGAAAGTCACTTATCACTGTTTGCCTCCATTTCTTTATCTGTAAAAATGAGCTGGAGAAGGAAATGGCAAACCACTCCAGTATCATTGCCAAGAAAACCCCAAATGGAGTCACAAAGAGCTGGACACAATTGAAAAACAATATTAACAACATATATGGGTGTAAATACACACAGAGATATATAAAGAGACGTGCATATATATGTTATATAATATATATGCACATGTCTATGTACATATATACTTGTATGTGGCCAATGAAGGAATTTGTTTTGCTTGACCATATTTGTTAAAAGGAATTTTTTTTTTACATTTCTCTTTTCCCCCCAATGGTATATAGAGTAGGAAGGAGACAAAACATTTCTCTTTATTAAAAAAAAAAAACAATTAAAATAGAGAGGTGGGGTTCTGCCATTGTGGTATGTTGACTTTCAGAGTAGGTCACTTTATTGTTTTACTTAATTGTTTTACTTTTTACAAGGGATCTTTCACAGAGTGAAAGCAATTACACATTTTTGTGATGTAAAAAAAAGCATATCAATTTTTTTTTAAAGAAATTTAATAGGGGCAGCCAGGTAGCACAGCGAGTAAGAGCACTGGCCCCAGAATTGGGATGACCTGGGATAGAGTCCAGGCTCAGACACTTAGTACCCATCCAGAAACACCTGGCCATGTAACCCTGAGCAAGTTACTTAACCCCAATTGCTTAGGGACGGCCAGGTGGCTCAGTGAGTAAGAGCACTGGCCTCAGAGTTGGGATGACCTGGGATCGAATCTGAGCTCTGATACTTAGCACTACACCCAGAAATAACTGGCCGTGTAACCTTGAGCAAGTTACTTAACCCCAATTGCTTTAAAAAAAAAAAGAAATTTAATAAACATAAATGTAAAGTTCAAAAATATCAGCATCATAATTACAAGGTGGTGGGGACTTGGCTAGTTTGCAGTTCGTGTGAAAAAGCTCCAGGGACTTTGGTGGACCTCAAGTCCAATATGAGTCAACAGTATGTTATGGCTGCCAAAAAAGCTATTACTATTGTAGGTTATGTTAAGAAAGGCATAATGCCAAGAACACAGGAGGTAATAGTTCCTCTATACTCTGCACTAGTCTGATGACATGAGATCAAATACGTTAGTTTCTTTAGCAGCTTCATAGTAGGGTAGATAGAGCACTGTGCCCAGAGTAAGAAAGACCTGAGTTCAAATCCTCCCTCTGACACTTACTAGCTGTGACTCTAGGTAAAGTACTTAATTTCTATTTGCCTCAATTTCCTCAACTATAAAATGAAGATAATAATAGCACTTACCTCCCAGGGTTGTTGGAAGGATCAAATGAGATAGTATTAGTAAAGTATTTAGTATAGTAATTGTTTACTATAATTTCCTAAAATTGTTTACTAAAAATACACATTAAAAATAAAGGCCATATGCAGAAAGATGTTCTCTCTATCCAGAGAGAGAATTGATAAACAGAAGTACATATAGAATCATTTTATATACATATACCTATCTATAATGGTAGCCATCTCTAGAGTGGGGTGGGGAGGGGGAAATAAGAAAAAAAGACATTTACATAACTTGTATACATAGAGGGAATAGCAAGTTGCATATGGTAATTTGCAGTTTCATGGGCAACCATCATTTTTATTGTATTGTGTTACAGAAATACTTGTTTTGTTCCATGTATTGAAAATAAAATAAATTTAAAATAAATAGACAAATAGATAATTATTTACTGCCTTCATTCCTGGTACTATTCTTTAAGAATGACATTGGCAGGGGTGGCTAGGTGGCGCAGTGAATAGAGGACCAGCCCTGGCGTCAGGAGGACCTGAGTTCAAATCTGACCTCAGACACTAAATATTAGCCATGGGACCTTGAACAAGTCACTTAACCCCAATTGCCCTGCCCTCCTCCTACAAAAAGCAAAAAAAAAAAAAAAAGAATGACATTGGCAAGCAGGAGAACACCCAGAAGAATGCCATGCTTTATGGAGCTCATTTGAAGAAACTGGGAATGTTTAACCTGGAAAAGGATAGTCTTCTTGAAGATGTGATACTTGTCAAAGTATTTGAAGGGCTATCATTTGTAGAAGAAGAAATAAACTTGGGAGGCTTTTTGTTTGTTGATTTGGGACTTTTTCCTGCTTGGCCCTAGAGAAGCAAACCCAACAATACAAAGCTAGGTTTAATGTAAAGGAAAAGTTCTTGATATTTAGAGGACTTCAAGAAAAACCTGGATGATGATTTGTCAGGGAAGTTATAGAGGGCATCCCTGTTCAGATAAGGCTTGGACTAAAGGACCTTCAAATGACCCTTCCCACTCTGACAGGTTGTGATTCTTTCAGCACCATGAAACCTTGGTTGTTCCCAAAGATAAACTTCTGGAGTACCTTGTATTCTTCATACTCTACTTTGCATAAGCTGCCACATACTATAGATGTGGCTATAAGACTATCATAGACTCTAAGGACTGGGAAAAACTTCAGAGAACTTTTAAGGTCCCTCATTTTACACAGGATGAAACTGACATCCAGAATACATGGTCATGTTTTTATTTGTCCTACTATAGGGCAAGTTCCTTGAGAACCAGGACTGGATATCATTATTTGTATCTACCCATAGTGCCTACAGCATAAGAATCAAGTGGAAGAGAGAATAGCTCAATAAATATTCATTGAACTAAAGGTTTAAAAAGGATTTTTTTAAATGCCTCTACTTATTTCTATCCCATGATTTAGGAATCTTTTGTATTCCTAAATAAAGGAAATTTCTGTGTAGATTTCAAACTTTACTTTCCATTTTGAGGGCCCCAAAGAGCTTTTGTTTATGTGGGTTATATCTATTATATCGTTTTGTGAGTTATATCTATTAACATTTGTCATATTAGAAATTAAAACATCTTAGTATTATTATGAAAATAGTTTTGACTTTGCAGACCCCTTGGAAGGGTCTTGGAGACCCCACACTTTGAGAACCACTGGTATAGATTGGGGTTGATTTACCTGGTGTGGGAATTAAGTACCAAAAAGGAAAATAAGTCGTTTTGTCATTCTTATTTTAGAGACTAGGGATATCATTTTTTTCCCCGGTGAATCACAACTGATGAATGGTTATTTCCTGTGTGGCTTTAAAGAAAGGAATAACATTCCTGGGTGTGAGCAAGTACTTTCATTTGAAACGTTTTGCATAGTTATCGCTATTAGTCTTTCCACAGGACAACACACAGTTAAGAAGCAGCTATTCAGTACACTCTTACTTGTCCCTGCTAATGAAAGTGAGTCAGAGGGTAGGAAATCCTTTAAAATGGTAATAATGCTCACAACAATAACAACAACTAAAAGCTTGACTTGAAGAGGCCGCACATGTGTCACCCAAATTCTGGGCTGTTTTATTTTTTTTTTTATTAGGGGGAGGGAGCAGTTTGTGAACAGTAAATAGTAAAACAAGTTTGTGTGCCCTGACCACATGCCAATTAACCAACGGCAAAATAGTCAACCCAATCAAACCCATCATTAGTTTTAATTGAGCACTTAATGTTTCAGATTCCATGTTAAACCCTGAGGATTTAAAGAAGAAAGGAAAACATACTTGGAGTGTCTTGGATGTCAGAAGCAAGCCACCCTTGGGGTCTGGAGAATGTGTAGCGTTCATGCCAATGTGGGAGAGACTGGAGAACCTGCTTCTGAAACAGTTGTGATGACCAGTAATGAAGGTGCCTTGGAGAAATTTGAGCATGTAGAAACATTTTGCAACTGGTTCCACTCTGCTAACCATATTCATTGGAATTCTCCAAAAGGGCTCCAATGACTAGAGACTTCTCCATTCCTTCTGTTCAGTTGCTTTAATCCTGGTGTGACTCCTTTGTTGACAATCTGGTAAGAAACAATGTTGCAAAGGGAGAGTCCTTGAAGTTTGGGGCCCTCCTACTAAGACTAAAATGTGGCCCCCTGAAATGGCCCTTGGTCCTTGATCTCTGTGATTATTCTTTACTGTTCTATGTGAAAGGATTGGAGACTGATGTTGTGAGTTTTGAAAGGTCAGAAGAATATTACAACATCCAGGTTTTTGCAGCTAACTCAGCATCAATGCCCCAAGGAGTGTCTTTCAGGTGTGACCTGAATTCACGATGCAGCTGAACAGTAGCTGAGAAAAGGACTCATCAAACATTCACACCACATCTGGATATAAACTTAGTGGGACCGATATCATGTAGAAACTATGCTAACCTGATTCTCCCCAGAGACCAAGGTTGGAAAGAGAAGATTATGTCCCAAAACTGTTGGAAGGAAATATTGTGATTTTGTCCTTGCTTTATCATTGAATATCCCTATGTAAAAGTTAATTGACGTTAAATGGGATGCTAAGTCCCTGGGACCTAACATTTAGGGGAAGGAGGGAACACAACTGGTTAGAACTTGAGGTGATGGCTGTAGACAAGAGAGATAGCCCAAATCCCTAAGGTACAAAGAAGACCTGGTTCCAGGTCCTGCCTTATCTACTTAGTTACTGGGCAATCAGGGAAAATCACTTAACATCTGTGAACCTGTTCTTCATCTATAAAAGGGAGGATGATGGCACCTATTTCAGGGGCTGTTACAAGGATCAAATAAAATTATATACGTGGAGTGCTTTGCGATCCTTAAAATGCTATATAAATGCTAGTTGTTGTTGTTATGAATAAAGAATGTCATTAGGGAAACATATGGTAACATGTAACAGATGAACAGCCTAAGTGCTAGAAAAGACTAGGCATGTTGGTACAAGGCTGTAGTCCTTGCTACCTGGAAGACTGAGGCTAGTGAATTGCTTGTGTTTGAGAGATCTGTAGTAGGGGTAAGGTAGATTAGGGGTCCACATCTATTGACATCAATATGATAAACCTGCCACAAGGCTGCCTAAGGAGAGACAAGCTGGCCAAGGTCAGAAATAAAGCAGGTCAAAATTTTTATAAAAATCAGCAAAGGGATGGGACCCATGAGGAAAGGAAGGAAGGAAGGAAGGAAGGAAGGAAGGAAGGAAGGAAGGAAGGAAGGAAGGAAGGAAGGAAGGAAGGAAGGAAGGAAGGAAGGGAGGGAGGAAGGGAGGAAAGGAGGGAGGGAGGGAGGGAGGGAGGGAAGAAATGAAACAGCTGACAATCCCTTATGATATTCTTGTGGATGAGATGGAAAAAATGTGGACAGTATATGAATGGATGCACAGATGGTCGAATAATTTGTCCAAAGAATGCTAATTAATGTTTTGCTACAAGTCCAGTAGAAGGTTTCTAGTGGCATGAAACAGCTTTATTCTCACCCCTGAGAAGTTCTCACCCAAATAAAATTTAACTGGGATAAATGTGAAATCCTAAACCTAATTTTTTTTTTAAGTTGAGATACACAAGCGTAGGATGGGACAGATTATGTGGAAAAAAGACCTGGATGTTTTAGGTCACTACAAATTCAACAAAAGGACAGAGAACCGTGTGTCTACTCAGAATTATGAGGATGATTTCACACTGCACAGCCTGACCTCTTCCTACTTTTCCAGTCTTCTTAGAGTTTCCTCCCCTCCAAGTGCTCTAGGATTCAGCTCTACAAGCCTACTTGCATTCTGTAATGTTAATAGAATAGGAAGATCTTCCCTGTCCATTAATAGGCCTGTGTGACCACATGTCCCCTTTATCCTTGGAACAAGAGCCATGTTCCCAGATCTAAAGGTACACAGGTATTTTAATCACGAATGTCTTGCTGCTTTCACAGCTCTGATGCATCCTGAGTCACAGAGCCCACTGGGGGAGAAACTTACCTAAGGGAGAGGCTTGCTTACAGGGAGGTCTTCACACCTTTTGGTGCTAAACTAATTAGGCACTGAGTCACAAGGGCTGTGGTGCCTTCTGGCTCTGAGCCTATTCGTTGAAAACTATGTATACTGGGAAGTTGGCATTTTACTTTGGGGGCTCACTTATGAGAAGGATCTTTTGATTCCCTAGACAGGACTCTGAGTATCCATTTGTTAAGAGCCCTCCGACTACTCAGATATTGGTGCTCTCTGGGTCCATGGAGGTGGTTGTATTACTTTGTTTAGACAGTTGGAGCCTAGTCTACTGAATTCTTTCTTATCTGCCTTATCTGTACTTATCTATTTGTTAAAGTAAGATCATTAACCTCCTTTAAAGCTGTCTTTACTTTAGAAAAGCAGATAGAACCTATGCTAGCAGGCCATCCTGGGTGTGCAAGGGTGCTTGCTAATACACCTTCACACAGAGTTCTACATGGGGTTGTTTTATGAATAGTCATTAAAGCACTGAATGTGGAGTTGGAGAGACGAGTTCAAATCCTGCCTCAGATACTAATTAGGTAACCCTGAAGGTCACCTAATTTCTAAGTTTGGCTTCCTCACCTGTAAAACTGGAATAATAGCACCTACCTTCCATGGCTATTGTGAAGATCACATAAGATAACATATGTAAAGCACTTGATACATGCTAGCTATTACTGTTATTTCCAACCTCTGTGCCTTTGCTTTAGCTGTGCCTCATGCCCAACAATACTCTTGAAGGATTTCTCTACTTCTTAGTTTCTTTGGCTTCCTTCAAAACTCAACTCAAATCCTACCTTTCACAAGAGACTCTCCTTGTCCCACTTGGCTACTGGGATTTTCCCCTCTGAGACTACCTTCTACCTACATGTATCTAGAAATGTATATGTTTCTGCCCCAATTAGACTGTAAGCTCCTTGAGGGCAAGGACCGGTTTTTGCATTTCTTTGTATTACCAACACTTAGCATAGTGCCTAGAACACAGTAGGCACTTAATAAAGCTGTTGACCAATTGACATTACTAATATAATAATAAAGATGATGATAAAACTAATATTTTCAAGGTCCTTTCATTCCCATTCTCTCATTGAATTCCCCCAATAGAAATTCAAATTTCAGATAACACGAAAGTAAGTAGACGATAGCTTAATACGATGATCATTTGCCCATAGGAGATGACATCATCAAAAATATAAATACCTTATATTTTAGTATGGAAAGAAAACACATACAAGAAAGTGGTGGCCAGGGCAGAATATTTTCATTTATAAGTCAAAGTCACGGGGACAGTGCATGGAGTCATAAGGTAGTCAATTGACACACCCTTTCCAGAATAAATGGTAGATAGTATTGATCTGGTTGTAGTTTTCAGAGCAAGAGATGGAAGGGTTGGGAGAGGAAGGGTACTCTGCATAATGGTAGAGAAGATGCAAAGATGGTTTGAGTGGGAAGTCAGATGGGATGAGAAGGGAAGAAAAAAGGGGGGAAAGGAATTTACATGACAATTTTATTATATATTAAAAGGAATAGCAAGTTGTACATAATAGATTTGCAATTTCATGTGCAATCAATCATCTTTTTTATTATACTATGTTATGAAAATGCTTGTTTTATTCCTTAAATTAAAAATAAAATTTTAAAAAATGTCTACCTAGGAGAAGAGGTGTCATAGGAGAACAGACTTAGATCTGCAAGGACCCTGGGAAAGCTTAATCAGGTGGCAAGGTAACCCGACCGAGGGACTGTATCAGCAATGCCATATTCACAATGCCTATGGAGATTACAAATATGCTGATATAATTATCCACTACAAAATACGTCATGCTTGCCATATGGGGAAATAAACTAGAAAATTTATTAAGATACCAAAAGACTGAGTCCCAAAACCAGAAAGTGAAAGCCATCAGAGTAGTTATGATATTGGCACAGGTAGATAAAGTAGAAAGCACCCACATTTTCAAGCCTTTAAAACAGAACAGGCTACCTCAGGCAAAGGTCCTCCTCTCCCCACTCACAGCAACCACCCAGCGTCCGGGAAGCGTGCTCCCAGCAGCTCCGGCCCCTGGCAGTCCTCAGCAGGAGTCCTTAGCAGAAATTCTGGCTAAGTCAAAAAGGGCTTTGCGCTGCCGCTGCCTCTGCTGCTGCTGCCGCCGTCGTCGCCACCACCGCCAGCCACCGCAGGAACGCTAGCTTGGCTTCCGCTTCCTCTTGCTCCGCCCCTTCCTGCTACGTCAGCAAGTCCAACAGGGCATGGAAGATCTTTAAATCCCATAACCCTTACAGGGACAGAACTGGGCCTTGAGCACAGTTTGCTGACCCCAAGTGCATTGCTTTTCCCACTCCCATGCTGCCCAGTATGTCACACAGTCTCTCTTGTACCCTTTGCATGCACATTCCTAGGATCTTAAATCTGGAGCTAGAAGGCATTTTAGACACCATCTACTCCAAGCCTTTATTTTACACATAAGGAAATTAAAGCCCAGAGGGGTTTATTAACTTCCCCAAGGTCACACAGTCAGAAAGTGTCAGAGATCTTGCTTTTGAACCAAGGTTCTCTGACTCTAAAGCCTGTTCTTTCCAATGTAGCATGCTTTTTTTCTTTTGAGGAGGGGAGGCAGGGCAATTGGGGTTAAGTGACTTGCCCAAGGTCACACAGCTAGTAAGTGTTAAGTGTCTGAGGTCAGATTTGAACTCCAGTCCTCCTGATTCCAGGGTCAGTGCTCTAGTCACATACCACCTAGCTATCCCAGCACGTTTCTTTAAGAAGGTTTTTTTTAAGTCCCTTATTTTTCTTTAATGAAGAAACAAAATAATGCCAATAACTTATTTTGAAAACATTTTAATAAAAATAGCTAGCATTTATATAGCACTTTAAGGTTTGCAAAAATGTTTTGCATCTATGGTTTCATTTGATCACCACTATAACCCTGAGAGGTAGGTGTTATTATTATTACCATTTTACAGGCTACATGCAATGGACAGATCTAAAACTTGTTTGTTTAGTTGTTTTTCAGTCATGTCCCATTCTGTGTGACTCCATTCAGGGTTTTCTTGGCAGAGATACTAAAGTGAGTTGCCATTTCTTCTCCAGCTCATTTTGCAGATGAGGAGACTGGGACAAAAAGGGTTAAGTGACTTGCCCAGGGTCACGCAGCTAGTAGAGTGAATTTGAACTTGAGTTTTCTTGTTTCTGGACCCAAAGTTTCACCATCTAGCTGCCTAAAGATCAAGTACTTACTGTGTGCCAAATGATAAAGATACAAATGCAAAAGCAACACATCACTTACCCTCAAGGAGTTTATGTTCTAGTAGGGAAAGAAAATACATACAAAGTAGTGGTGACCAGGGCAGAATGTTTTCATTTTTGAGGTTGAAGTCACAAGGATAGTGTATGGACCATGAGGTAGTCAATTGACATACACTTTCCAGAAGAAATGGTAGTATTGATCTGATTGCAGTTTTCAGAGCAAGAGGTGGAAGGGCTGGGAGAGCAGGGGAATGTGGTGCAAGGATGACTGAGTGGAAGTCAGAGGGGATGGGAAGCATATAAATTTAGGACCTTGATCTTCTGAGCAATGCTTCTCATATTCAAAGTAATACATTCTGGACTCAATTGATCCATAACTCTTTCCTGAGTTACTGTTGTGTGCCCTGTACTGGTAGTCACCAAAGCAGCATAAGACACACTCTCTGGCCACCACCAGCTTCTAGTAGTCCTGATGTGTATAAGATATTTACAGAACAATCTCAGAACAAGCCAGCTGCCCTAGAATCCATTAGAACATAGCACAGTTATCCTTCTCTAAGTTCCAGAGATCTTTTCACTCTACAACATTGTTCTGTCCTAATAGTCCCAACTCCATTGGTGAGTTCCTTTTGGAGCCCTCAGTTGGGGGATGGGTCCAGACAGGCCCCATCTTTTTTGTGTTGTTTTCCCCCATTAGAATATAAGCTCATGGAGGGCAGGGATTTCTTCTTGCTTCTATTTGTGTTCCCAGCGCTGAGCAGGGTGCCTGGTATATATCTGGCATTAAATGGTTGTTCAAAGCGTATTCCCTGTGTGGTCCAAGTGATTTGTTATTGTCATTGTTTGTCCTTCATTGTGGAAGGGGATCAGTAAAAGACGTCTTGATTTGCAAGTGCATTGGATTTAAGCGAAGCAGAGCAGGGCAAGGATCACCAACCTTACTGTCTCCCCCAGAGTCATCGGAGTCCTGTGGCAAGACACAGGTTAAGAGGACCAGAGATGGCCCCGGATGCAATGGGAGGCCTTGGCCTTCTTAAGCTAAGGTCTTTCCCAGGTCTCAGTTTGTCTAAAGAAATGACCATTCAGTATTAAAGGTTAGATGAGAATGGAGGCAAAAGATGGTCTAGTTCGTCTTCACAAAAGAATCAGTCTGGGAGGGAAAGATCCCCAGAGTTTCTGGCCAGAGCAGAAACAACTGCCATTTACACTCACCTTAAACCATCAAAACCCAAACAATTAGCAAGTGAGGCTGGAGCTGTGACCTATTATTGGCCAATCAATGAAAGTTAGAGAGATTTGTGTTTCATGGCACAGCTAACTAGCTTCATTTGAATCATAATGGGCTTTATCAAAGCCTGGTTTTTCAGAGCTATATTTCAAGAAACCATAAATAAAAACTATATGAGACAAAAGAATTAATTATTCCAGTTTTTCTTTTTAAAATGATAGAATAAATAGGGAAGAAAAAAAGTCTAGCATCAAAAAGGGTTGGAGAAGATAGAGTTTTGACAATGGAACTAAGATGCTGACATTGAATCATGAGAAGATCTCATGGTTCTTTACCCAGGAATATACTTTGTAAAGTGTGGCAACCCCAGCACTGTCATGATTCACTTTATTTGCTTAAGAGACACCCAGAACTGGAATTGTTGGGGTGTGGATGACCGCCTTGTGGGATGGCATGCTGGCAGAGCTTAGAAAGAAAATCTGCAGGTAGGCATGCAGACTGTCTCAGCCCTCTGAATTTTCAAGTCCTCTGACATCAGTCCTCCCTCCAAGCACCAATTCAGTTGGCAGCTTTAAAGAATCTTGCACCCTGGTATGATGACACCAGCTTGTCATCAGAAAGGAAAATCCATAGAATTCCCAATGATATAAACGTGCATATTTTATAAATGAGAGTTTCTCATTTTAACTCTCATTATTTAGCCAATAGCTATCTAAATTTGTCAGACTCGGAAAGTAAAAATTTAAATTAAATCAGATTTTTAGAAAAGTGAGAATTTTCAATTCCTAATTCAAAAGTAAGCATAATGGAGAGATTAGTGGATCTTTCCGGCAATCAAAAAAACCTGGATTCTATCATAGCAATGATCCTAAACAAATCACTCAACCCTCTGGGTTTAAGCTTCCTCTTCTGTGAAAAGATGGGAGTTGAAACCTCTAGGAAATGGCTAAATAGATAGTGATACATGGATGTAATGTCACACCCCTAAACCATATAATGATGAAGATGAAGAATTCAGAGAAGCAGGGAAGTCTTATATGAACTGATTAAGAGAAAGATAAGCAGAACCCAGAAAATAAAATGCATAATGGCAAAAACAATGTTAATGGAAAGAATAACAATATCAAAAACTAAATGCTGTGTAATCAGAATTACCAAGCTAGACTCCAAAAAGAGATAAGATAATACAGTTACCTCCCTTCTCTGCAGATTGGATGATGGGAGAAAGGTGGGATATACTTCATATACTATTGGATTTTGTGGATGTGTTTATTAGTTTTGCTGAACTGCTTTTTTCATCTTTCGGTAACATCTGTCTGTTACAGATGTCTCTCCAGATAGAGGATGGGATGGGATATATTTGGAAATTTTGTTGTTGTTGTTGTTGTTGTTGAGTCGTGTCTCTTTGTGATCCCATTTGGTGTTTTCTTGACAAAGATACTGGAGTAGTTTACCATCTCCTTCTCTAGGAAACCAAGGCAAACAGGAGGAAGTGACTTTCCTAGGGTCACATAGCTAGTAAGTATCTGAAGCCAGATTTGGACTTAGATCCTCCTGATTCCAGGCCCAACACTCTATCCACTGTGCCATCTTGCTGCCCCATTTGGAAATTAAGGTGATATAAAAAGAAAAGATATCACTAATTTTTTTTAAGACCCTTGGATTGGAGGTCCTCTTAGGATCCATCCAAGATTTTATTCTATGATTCTGAGTCAAAAGGATTTGAAATCTCCAAATGCATTATTTCACATATAGCACAAAATTTAACCTCTCTTTTACAATCATTTAAGCTATAATTGGCATCTATTTGCTTCTGTGCTTTCGGTTACAAATTAATCTGTTTCCCACTTCCCTCTTCTGGCCTTTCTCACTCAGGCTTTTGGCCAATTTATTGCCTACTACCAGCACCTCCACCAGAGGACAGTGGAGAGAAAAGAGATTGAGGAACTCCAATTAGACAGATGTGTTCTGATTGGAGTAAGCTTGAAACTTAAGAGCAAAAAAATGATTTAGGATTGTTTTGGTGTTTCACTAATTAAGATTCTATATTATCCCTATAACAGCAAATTATTAGAAGTCAACAATGCAGTTATGCAGAAATGATTTTTATGAAGTTTAAAAGTTGCTTAGAAAATTATTGTTTTGTAAAAGTAGGGAGAATTTTACTGATTAAACATGATTTCTCAAAGTGTCTACTCTTAAAAGGGCAGCTAGATGGCACAGTGGATAGAGTGCTGGGTCTGGATTCAGGAAAACTCATCTTTGTGAGTTCAAATCTGACCGCAGACACTTAGTAGCTGTGTGACCCTGGGCAAGTCACTTAACCCTGTTTGTCTCATTTTCCCTCATCTGAAAAATGAGCTGGAGAAGGAAATGACAAATTGCTCCAGTGTCTTTGCAAAGAAAACCCTAAATAGCATCACAAAGAGTTGGACACAACTAAACAACAAGAAGTAACTTTAGAGAGAGCACTCGCAAGTGGGTGATGAGGTCAGAAGCCAAATTGCAAAGGGATGACAAGTGAGAAGAAAGAAAGTGGAAGCAATAAGCATAGACAAATTTTTCTAGGAATTTAACTGAGAAAGGGGGGAGAGATTCTGTCTAGCAGGAGTGGTAGGATGTGTTCATTAAATCAGTTAGTTTTGCTTAACTGTTTTTCTATGTTGTTACTCAGTTGTGTCCAACTCCTCAGGACCCTTGTTGGAGTTTTCTTGGCACAGATACTGTTGCCATTTCCTTTTCCAGCTCCTTTTACAGATGAGGAAATTTAGGCAAACAGGGTCAAGTAACTTGCCCTGGGTCACAGAGCTAATAAGTGTCTGAGACCGGATTTGAACTCAGGAAAATGAGCTTCCTGACTCCAGGTCCAGTACTCTATCCACTGTACCAACCAACTTCCCTTATTTTCTATGTTACAATGGAATAAGTAGATATATTAGGAAATTACTGTGACCAAAGGGTATCAATAAGCCTTATTTTTCCCCCAAGCTTCCCTCAAAGACTTTACAATCATTCCAGAAATCCTTTCCAATACCTAGTAACATTCAACGTCAGGAAATTCTTCTTCACATCTGACCTGAAGCCTTTAGGCTATCGTTTAAACTCCCTTTCTCATGTTATATCCTCATTAGAGATGAGAACAGACACCATGATCCCCATTGGTCCAAAAGACATAGCAGTTCTCCACGAAGTGAACTACAATATTTCTTCTCTTCTGGCAAATAAAATCAGATCCAACATTAGCAGAGGCTTATATGTAGTACAGTATATCCATCTTAGTAAATGGATATATATGAATTCTCTTGAGAACCTCTAAAGTAAGGTCTTTTTTTCTCATGGGAAATTATAGTTGAGTGCTTTTTTTTTTCCTGTCTGCATCAGAAAGGCACATTATGGGAAACCCACAATTAACTTTACCTTGACCGGGTAAAGGAGATTGAGTACTGAAAGTCCTTGTTATATAGCAGAGAGAGCAGGGCTCCCACGGCCCAGGGAGGACAATGGAATCTACTATGAGGGCTTGGGGCCCCACTGTAGTAACTTAGCAACAGATATTTACTTCCTGTTATAAAAAAAAAATGGGTGCTATAAAACCATGAGCACCTTCATGATGAATCATATTCTGAAGCTCCTGTTTCTCCTTAGAAAATTATCCATCTAACACTCCAAGGTCGAACATGGCCGTCTCAAAGCAAAGCTGTACTGAGAGAGGAAATTCCATATTCCAACAACAGGTCTGAATGAAAGAAAGGAAAGAAAGAAAAAATTAATTCACCAAGAGACTCTCAATGTCTTCCGGTCATGCCCAGAGTAAGAAGACAGGGCCATCGCTCCAAGAAGGCTTCCTTCCCAACACAGACAGACTGCATTGCCTACCTCTGAGTAAGGGAGAAGAAGCCTGTGGGGAAGAAAGGGCAGTTCCAGAAGCTGCTTGTCCAAAAGACCTGGAGCCTATGTCCTTGCCCATAAATCCCACCTCCCTCACCTAGGCAAAGCATGTTGGACTGTCCCACACAGCCCTCAAACTGTGCAATAAATATTTACTTTTTGTGGCTTCCTCTGGTGGCTTCCTTCCTTTCCCTTTGCTATTCATCTCAATCTGTTTGTGGAGGGATGGGGGATCGATAGGTCAGGGTCAGAAGGTTGGAACAGTGTGATTTGCTTCTAGTCCATCTTTCCCTTAGGGATGGGCCTTTGTGCCGCCCCACCACCACCACCCTCCATTATGTTTTAGCCACTCCAAAAGTGTCCACATAGTGATCAGGAAACTCCAATCTCTCTTTTCAAGACACAGGGCACCCTGTCAAAAAAAGACTCAAATAAGAGAAATTTACATCATAAATGTAAAACTAACCTTGAGCAGAATTGCTCTCATTCCTGTCTTTCAAATAGTTTCACAGAGACAGATAACAACACTGTAATCAACCAAAAATACTCCAGAATGATGGCAACTAATGACCGTACCTTATCCTCACATAGCACCTGTCCTTTGGTTCAAAGGGCTAGACAGTTTGTCTGGAGTTGATCTAATTATTCTCCACAGATGGTTTATAAGAAGGCCATAAATATGCAGTTGTGACACGTGAATTTACTTTCCAAATTTGTATCTCCCACAGTTCCTTGCACAAAGTTCAAGGAGCTATAGGAAATATCTCATCCATAATAGGAGCTCAATGAACATGCTTTGAAAGAGATAGATACATGTATGTCTTCTACACCCTTACCATTGTACAAAGTGCTCTGCTGTGAGAGGTCATAGGACCACAGATTTACATCTGAAGGAATCTCAATGAACATCTATTCCCAACCCCACATTTTATAGATGGAGAAACTGGGACCTAGGAAGGGTATGACTTTCCCAAGATCTTAGAGGCAATAAATATCACAAGTTATAATATGATACTTCACTCCCATAGGCAGAGCTCCTTTCTTGCCTCCCAATACAAAAGAACTACAAAACTATCCTCCATTGACTTCAAATATAATTGGAGAGGCAAGACTTTAATATGAAAAAATTAAAGATCTATGTAAAACAATAGCTAGCATTTATATGGTGCTTTCGGGTTTTCAAAGGATTTTACAAATATTATCTCATTTTATTTTTATATCAATTCTGGGAGATAGGTGCTGTTATTATCCCCATTTTACAGGTGATGAAACTGAAGGAAACAAGTTAAGTGACTTGTCTAGGGTCACACACCTAGTAAGTGTCTAAGGCTGGATTTGAACTCAGGTCTTCCTGATTTCCCATCCAATGCCCTATCCATTGTATCATCTAGCTACCTCAACAAAATAAAGAGTATGGGTAGTAAGTGTTATGGGAAGGCAGGAGAAAGGGAGGCGGCGGCGGCAGTGGTAATAGTAATTAGTTGAAGAATCAGCAAGCATTTATTAAGTGCCTACTAAATGTCAGGCAATGTGTTAGGCTTAGAGATATGAAGGCAAATGTGAAAAACATCCCTGCTGTCTTAAAGGAGTTTAAAGTATATTGCTACCAATTTTGTTGTTATTCAGTTATTTTTCAGTAGTGTCTGACTCTTTGTAACCCCATTTAGGGCTCTCTTGGCAAAGGTACTAAAATGGTTTGCCATTTCATTCTCTAGCTCATTTTACAGATGAGGAAACTGAGGCAAATGGGATCACATAGCTACTAAGCCTCTGAGGCCAGATTTGAACTCAGGAAGATGAGTCTTCCCGACTCCAGGCTTAACACTCTATGCCCTATTACTATTAATATTAACTCGTTTATGTAGCATTCTAAATTGGCAGCCTGGTGAAGCATATGGAGCCAGACAGACCTAAGTTCAAGATGTTCCACAGATACAAATTCCCTACCAATGATTCTAGATGAGTCTCTTAATCACTCAATGCTCTGGGCAATTCCCAGGTAATTCATAAGTTTCCAGCAGTGAGGGAAGTGGCAGGTAGAAATAATTATAGATGGTTCCTTCAGCCAGCGTTTAGCCCACAGGGTGCCCAAGATCCTGGTAGAAACAGTGAGTGGCAGGAGGTATTTCCCCCCCCAGTTCCTGAGGAGAAGCTTCAATGTCCCTACCACCCTGCAGTAGCAGTACCTGATAGGTAACTAAGGTTCCATCACCAAGATATGGTACCTTTGGGGTATCTAGGTTGCAGGAATCAATGACTGGGTCTGCAGATCCAGGGATGGGGGCACATAACCTTCATCCCAATACATATTCTGCTCCTTTTGCTCAAACAGTTTCAACCATGGAGCCTAGCACTGAATATCTCAAGGGTAGTGTGGCCAAGTACACATGGTATGGATCCCAGGTAAAGCAACAGTCTGGGGCTACATTCAGTGGACAAATCTATAATTTTTTTTTTGCTTAGTTGTTTTTCAGTCATGTTCCATTCTTTGTGACCCCATTTGGGGTTTTCTTGGCAAAGGTAACTAGAGTGGTTCATCATTTCCTTCTTCAACTCATTTTACAGATGAGGAAACTGTGGCAAAGTAGAGGAAGTGACTTGACCAAGGTCACACAACTAGTAAGTGCCTACAGTCACATTTGAACTCAGGACCTCCTGACTACAGGCCAAGCACTCTATCCACTGTACCAGTACTGGTGAACCTACTGCCTCAAGGCCACATGTGGCCCTCTAGGTCTTCAAGTTTGGCTCTTTGAGTGGATCCAAACTTCGCAGCATTTGTTCTGGATTCAGTCAAAGGACCACACCTGAGAAAATAGAGGGCCACATATGACCTCGAGGCTCTCTGCAAGGAAATCAGAGAACAGCAATCTTGTCCCACCAGTCCTAGTACCAAGAAGCTTGAGAAGTGATAGCCTTTAGATACAGATGGTGAATATGCTTCTTTCTTTACTTAATGCAGGGGTTCTTAATCTGAGGTCTGTGGATCATGGTTTTTTTTTCCTTTTTTAAAACTATTTTGAAAATATTGTATCAGTATGATTATTCCACTTTGTAATTCCCATTTTCCATCCGCTGCTCTGCCTGGTTTTAACTCCATCAACAGGATAGCCTCCCAGGATAAACTCATTACCTCTATATTCACCACCACGCTGCTAACTCAAGGCTTGATTGATTCCACCTCCCTCAGCCTCCTTCTCCCCTTTAATTGATTTGAAACCAATGCCTTCCTTTACAGAGGACAGAAACCAGACTCTCAGCTCACTCTATTTTGCATCTGCTGCTCTGTCTGGTTTCAGTGCTGCAGAAGTAGATGCCACTACACCAGGTACAACTCGTGCCCCACCCCCTTATTTTCCTTCCTGTTTTTGTAGGAAAATAAGGAAGGTTTTTCAGTCATGTCCCATTCTTTGTGACTCCATTTGGAATTTTCTTGGCAAAGATACAAGAGTGGTTTGCCATTTCCTTCTCTATCTCATTTAACAGATGAAGAAACTGAGGCCAAGAGGGGGAAGTGACTTACCCAGGGTCACACCACTAATTAGTGTCTCCCCTTTCAGATTGTAAGGTCCTTGAGGGCAGACACTGTCTTTCTTTTTATGCCATGTATTCCCAACATTTATCATCCCACCTGGTACATTTAATAATGTTAATTATTAATTAACATTAAATTAATCCTCCTGTAGCTAGGAACTCCCAAGCTCAAGTGATCTGTCAGCCTCAGCTTTCAACAATCATGGGGTTTACAGGTGGATGACACCACACCCTCCCATCCTGCTTGTTAATTCTTTTCTTTCTTTATAATGGCATTTAATAAATGTTTATTGAATAATATTAGATAATCTTTTATAGTTTGATTTATATGTTTAAAAGCATTATTCTGGGAAGTCCATAGGGATTAGAGACAGCCAAAGATCTCAAAAAGATTAAGGACCGCTGACTTAATACTATGTCAATTATCTTGCACTCCATTTAAAGTAAATGTCCTGTACTTACTATAATGTAACATGTTGAACATGTTCTTGGTCAGGGAGGTTCAGAGGAAATGGGGACTCATAAGCATGAATTTGAACAGAAGACCCAAACAGATTGCAGGAACTTAAATGTAGCAACAAGATAGTACACACCTTGGACCATCAAAACACTCCACAACCCGACACCCTCAGAATTCTCTTCTTTTTTATGTACATATATGCCAGGCAAACTGGACTACTAACCATCCCCTAAACATGCTCCCAACTCTCCCAGCTTTTTGTGTTTGCTCACATTGTTTGTCAGCCCACCTGTGTTTATCAACACTGGCTTATTCCAGCTCTAAAGCGATGATCCCAACATCATGCCCAGCCTTCAAAACCCAGCTCAAATGCCACCTTCTGTTTGAAGACTCTACTTGTCTTCTCTTATGGAAGTAATCACTCCCTTATCCTGTGTCCTAAATTAGAACATTGTGCCACACTCGTACATCTGTCATATTCCAATTTGTAATATATTTATATGCATGTCTAATCCCCTCTATTAAACTATATATTCCTTGGGGATAGGGTTATCTTTGAACCTCTCTCTACACTTGGGACAGGACATTGTGCGGAAGCAGGAGCTTTCGTAAGTATTTGCTGGATGAATAAATTAATGCTTTAGAGAAAACTTGGAAGCAGTATAGTGTGAACACACAATGGGGGCAGGGAGCAGAACTGATTGCAAGGGGACTGAGTGGGATGAGGAAAGATCATCCAGAGACCCCTAGTGACAGATTTTAAAGCATAGGGGGACTTGATTCCTATGGTAATTAAAAGTGAGCCAGATTTTAAAGGCAACTTGTTGGCCTAATGGCTAGAGTCAGGAAAACCAGAGTTCAAATCTTCTACCAGACTTTTACTAGCTGTGTGAGCCAGATCAAGGAACCCAATCTCTTAAACTCATTTTCTTCATCTATAAAATGGGGATCATCCTAATAGCTAAGTGGGGCAGTAGATAGAAAGACCTCTTTCTGAGTTCAAATCTGGCCTCAGACACTTACTAGCTGTGTGACCTTGGGCAAGTCACTTTCCCCTCTTGGCCTCAGTATGTTCATCTGTTAAATGAGTTAGAGAAGGAAATGGCAAACCACTCTAGTATCTTTGCCAAGAAAATCCTAAATGGGGTCACAAAGAGTAGGACATGACTGAAAAACAACTAAACAAACAGAAATTCTATAATTGCCCTTTGAATGTAGCCTGAGTGACTGTTGCCTTACCTGGGATCCATGCCATCAATTTGGAGAGAGGAAGCTATGCAGTTGGCCACGTTGCCCTTGAGATATTCAGTTCTAGGCTCCATTATTGAAAGTGTTTGGGCAAAAGGAGCAGGAGATATATTGGGATGAAGGTAACATGCCCCTGTTATGGGAATGGGAATCTGAAGATCTTCCCTGCCCCTTGATAGGCTTAAGTGACTCTGAGAAACTTCCCTGATTTGAAAATATACTCTGCCCCCTAATAGGCTGAATGTACTCACCTGGAGCCTGTGGAGGGAGGCTTACTTTTCAAGAATGCCCACACCTTGTTACTTTGCGATTGGGCAGTGGGTCACAAGGGTTGTGATGGTCTCTGACCCAGAAGAATGCTATATATACTCTGATGTGAGGTTTTGCTTTGGGACTCACTTTGGGAAGAGTTGTGTGATGTGTCCAGATGAGACTCTGGGCAGCCGTTGAGCTCTCCAGCTTTGAAAATCCAGATGTTGGTGCTTCCCTCTCTGGTAACTGACTAGGTATGCAGGTAATGGTCAGACAGTGGGAAGCCCTGTCTGCTGATCTGTTTCTCTGTCTCCTTGTAACTTCTGTTTGTATTCTCTGAAGTTCAGGGTTCTGACTTTTTCCCTGAACTAGGTAAAATGATATATGTTTGATTGATTAAAGTAAGATTGTCAACCCATTTTGGAGTTGCTTACCTTTGGAGAAGCAGATCTAAGAACCTATGCTAGCAGCCACCCTGGATATGCTAGGGTGCCTGCTGCTACAGCCCCCAATATGCTAGAGAAGGAAATGGCAAACCACTCTAGTATCATTGCCAAGAAAACCCCAGATGAGATCACAAAGAGTCAGACATGACTGAAAAAATGAGTGAACATAGCAGCCCCTGCCTCTCAGGATTGTTTTAAGGATCAAATAAGATAACATACATAAAGCACTCTACCAAAAAAAAAAGAAATTTATAAATATTAGCTATTAAAATAAAGGTCTGGCACCCTTAAAGGAAAAAAAAGTTCCTTTTGGTATTGTCCATGAGGAGAGATGACAAAGTTGCAAAGAATTTCCCAGATAGGAGCTGATTGATGGGAAGCTAGGTTGTGTGGTGGATAAGTACTAGACCTGGAGTCAGGAAGACCTGAGTTCAAATGTGACCTCAGACATATATTAACTGTGTGACTCTGGGAAAATCTATTTACCTCAGTTTCCTTATTTGTAAAATAAGAATATCAATAGCACTTACCCCTCAGAGTTGTGAGAACTGAACAAGAATAACTGAAAAGCACGTTGTACAGTGCCTGGTCCATAGTAAGTGCTATATATAAGTTAGTATAGTTAGCTATGATGATGGCAATGATGATTAGCTTTTCACAACAAGCCTGTAATATAGGCAATCAATGCAAGTGTGATTATCCCCATTTTACAGATAAAAAGAATGACTGAGTCAGGCAAAAGGCTTGTATTTTCCAAGAAGCCTAAGGTCAGAGTGTGACCAAGAGCTCCAATTCCCATAAGGTTTTTGTGCCCTGGTCTAGGTTGATTTATATGGAGGTGGGTGGAGGAAGGGTAGGGGACAAGGAAGAACTGAGAAAAGAAATGGAGAAATGTAGTAACTGTGGGTATTAAGGAAACCAAGAGTGCTAAAGGCCAGGAGGTTGGTGAAGCTGCAATCCAGGACATGAAAGATGATTAAAATAGCTAATCTATGCAGTGGATAGAATACTGGTCCTAGAGTCAGAAAGACTTGCCTTTAAATCCAGCTTCAGACACTGAATAACTGTGTGAGCCTGGGCAAATCACTCAACTGCTGTCTACATCAGTTCCTCAACTGTAAAACTGGGATAGAATAGAACTACTTCCCACAGTTGTGAGAATAAAATGAGATAATATTTGTAAATCACTTTAAAAGCCTTAAAGGGCTGTATAAATGCCGGCTATTATCACATAGAGTATATTATCTAAGACGTTTTTTGAATGGAACATTTTCTGGTCATCTTGAAAGAACGCTTATTTAGTGAGCACTTTCCCCAGATCCCATTCCCATTTTCTCCATGGTTTCCCACTTATACTATTAGTCTTTCAAAGTAGCCATGAGAACCCCCACAAGGTTATCTCAGATGCCATTTCAAGAGTAGAAGGAAGCTTTTTTAAAAGTCACATGGATTTTTGACTTTCTAAAGAAATACCTTTAGGGAAAATCAACTGAGCTATAACTTATGCCCCCCCCCCAAATAAGAACACTGCAATAAAAATGCAATTTTTGATTTAATGTGTCCATAATAATCCTCATGGATTAAAAAGGCATTCCATCATGAAGGAGAAAAGCAAAATCATGACAAAACTCCTACATTTTCTTCTTGTAATGACAGTCAATTCAACAATCATTTATTAAATAAGAAATTCAGAGAAATGTGGGAAGATTTGTATGTACTAATGCATAGCAAAATTATCAGAAACAGAACAATATACACAGTGCCTACCTGGAAATGAATGGAAATGAAAAGACTAATAAAAGGAAATCAAACAGTAATTGAAAAAGAAATGAAGGTCCCAGAAAACAGACGATGAAACATACTCCCTCACCCCATAGAGAGGCAAGACTATTGGACCATCAGATATGGGCTCTGTTTTGGATGTTTTTCCTTCACTGTTTTTCTTTTTTATGAGGGATGATTCAATCAGAAGGGGAGTGGAAAAATTACTGTCAATGTAGAGACAAAAGGCATCTATAATGTATATGCATATATATTTATATATACACATATATTTTAAATATTAAGGTCCTACTAGACATAAAGACATTCTCAATTATTTCATTTTAGAGCAAAGTAACTATTGAAATGTATACTCAAGAGTAGCTATGCCCACATGATGGCCCAAGAAATGCTTTGGAAAAGAGTTAACAAGCAGGATGGGAGGGTATGGTGTCATCCACCTGTAAACCCCACTATTGTTGAGAGCTGAGGCTGACAGATCACTTGTGCTTAGGAGTTCCCAGCTACAGGAGGGTTAATGCCAGTTGAACGTCCACACTAGTCCAGCATTAATGTGGCGAGTACCTAGGAGTAAAAGACCAACTGGCTGCCTAAGGACGGATGAACCAGTCGAGGTGAGAAATGGAGCAGGTCAGAACTTTTGCCAAATAAGCAGTGGAATTACACCTGTGAGTAGCCACTGCACTTCCAGCCAAGGAGAGATAGAGAGACCTAGTAAAAACAAAACCTACAAACATGGAGGAATAGAAACTGTTTAATGGGAGAAGTCTTAATCTAGCATTAAGAGGACTGAGTTCAAATTTGGGTTCTATGATGAGCCCAGTCTCCTTAGGGCAGTCATTTAATCCTTCTAGAACTGAGTTTATGAGAGAGAGAGAGAGAGAGAGAGAGAGAGAGAGAGAGAGAGAGATTGTCCATGTTCCAACCATTGCTGGACTTGAGTTGAAAACATGGACTTTTAAATATTATTTCATCTCTCTTGCTCACTTGCCCCCATCCAACTTGGGGGGGAGGGGGGAATAGTAACACAGAAAATTAATTCAGGTCTAGGTTTCAGTGGCTCCCCAAGCTAAAAGGTTAAAGTGAAAAATCACATTGAAATTGTAAAACACTTAATAGAGACTAAAATTAGTAGTAAACAGAAAGCAAATTAAAAAACATTAACCCATTCCCACTATCTCACCCTTTTTCCTCCCCAGAGTAGCTTTGAAAATATACTTCTCCAAGACTGATAGTTCCACAATGGGGAAAAGGTATAGGTAAAATGTCAGCAGCCTGATTGTATTACTGGAAAAGTCCCTGTTTGACTTAGTCCTAGTAAAGAGTCAGCTGATTTCTAGTTACTGCCATTTTCATTGTAGCACCCAGCCCACAGTGATGGATTCAACAACTTTTCCACTGTCAGGATGAATACATTTTTCATGAGGAATACAACAAAAACCACTGCCATCCTTGCCCATTTTCAGAAGTTTTCTTGCCCTTCATGAATTCAGGTATTCATCTACATTTTCTCTATCTCCTTTAAATTCCAGTCCACTTCATCCCCACTATACTCCAATTCAATCAAGCTACACTGAAAATATACATGCTTTGTATGTGAATGTGATGGAATACTATTATGCTATGAGAAATGATGAAGGGGATAGTTTCAGAAAAACTTGGGAAGACTTTTTTGAATTGATGCAAAATGAAGGAGAAAAATCTATGCAGTAACAACAATATCATAAAGATAATTTCAAAAGACTTTGTAATTCTGATCAACACAATGACGAACCACAACTCCAAAGGACTCATGATGAAACATGCTACCTACCTATCTCCAAGTAGGAAGCAGATGGACTCAGAATGCAGACTGAAGTATATTTTCTTCTCTCCTTTTTTTTTTGGACATAGCTAATGTGAAAATTGTGTGTGTGTGTGTGTGTGTGTGTGTGTGTGTGTAGTGTTTGTGTGTGCTGTTGTTGTTGCTGCTATTGCTGCTGCTGTTCTTGCCTTCTCAATGAGTAGAGGAAGAGAAAGGAGAGGAAAATAATTCAGAACTGAAAATAAAATAAAAATTGAATTTTTAATAAAAGTATTCATACTTTTATGAGAGTTCTTGGTCATGCTTTGACTCAGGCTTCTTGGGAAATGTAGTCCTTTCCCCTGCCTCAGCCATGCCTCATACCTGTAATGGGAACAATAACGTTCACACTATTTACTTCGCGAGACCGTTATGAAGAGCCAACCAATCACATATAGAAAGCACTTTGTAATAGAAATGGAGTGATGAACGCTAGATTCCCTGGAATGTGTAGACATGTATTCTGAAAACTTCACTTGATATCCTCAGTCAGTCACTTAACATTTTCTCCATCTAGTTTTTTCTTACATCATATACCTACTTCACATAGGGAGCTTTGGCACATAAAGCTGTGTCCTTGGCATTGAGTGATTGTCTTTTCCATGAAATAAATGCTTGCATACTTCCTCAGAAGCATCTCTAAAATTCTTGTCTCCCTGTGTAATGTTTGGATGTTTCTGATCTCTGGGCCTGTGCTAGATCTATGACACGTCCACAGATGCTCTAAACATGGTGTCATTGATCAAGAAAAGTGCACAGAAACAACTGAGTTGTAATAGACTTAAACCTTCCCAGGCACTACTTCTTGTGTCCTTGCCTCCTATCTGCCATCTAAATGAAAATCCTCTGAGTGGAAACACAGATTTTCATAAGGATTGGAAAACCAAGTAATGACTCTTAATAACACCCGCTTTCCTCAAAGCAAGCTCATTTCTCAAATGAGGGAAGTTGCAAGTATTCCATCAGTGTTTGTGTTAAATTTCCATCCTTCTCCAGAACATAAAAGCCCGAATAGCAAGGCACCCCTTCTACCACTTGCGCCATTATTAGATTTTAAAACTAACATTTTTTTTCCAAAACAAGACATTCCTGTGTCTTCTCACTTGCAGTTTATTGTATCACCCATCCACATGTACTCACTGACTTATGGGCACATTTAGCCTGGGCCAGAGCCCAGCTAGCAATTTACTTTTCTTTCTTTCTTTTAAAATAATCAATACGGCGTAGAAGAAAGAACACTTGAGTTGGAGTCAAAGGAGCTGGGTCTGAGTCCCAGCTCCTCCCTTTGTAAAACGTATGAACTGGGGAAAGACATTTCACCTTCTCTGAACCTACGTTAATTCATCTGTAAAATGGGAGTTGAATTAGATATCAGCAATCCCTTCAAGTTCTCAATCGTATGATGTTACTGCTCAGCTCACCCCTGCTTTTCCTGACAATGCTACTGTCTTTGTTACATACCCAACCCCCAGAAGACCCACTAGGATCTAGCTAAGTTTGTTTGGTCCTTCTGCTTTCTGCAGGGCCTGAACAGGGGAAAAAAGTCACTTGTACTTCTCATGTTGCATGAGGGTCCGGGACAGTGGGGGACAGGACAGTGATGAGAGCTATTAACCAACACCACGGCTCCATCCCTCACCCAGCCCATAGAAAGGTAACTTGCTGTTGTGTAATGAAAGGCCTGATTCTAACACTTAGAGCCACATGCCTGGGGACAGTCCCTTAACCTCTCTGATGCTTTGACTTTCTGTAAAATAAGGATGATAATATTTGTACTACTTGCTTTTTTTTTCCTCAGAGGTGGAAAGGTATGGTACCCTTCGAGATAAATCAGTACTGGAAGAAAACAGTCATTATGATTTCTATCTTGCAGATAAGAAAATTAAGTCACAGTGGAATGCATTAGTATGCCTAGAGTCACTGCATAGCAAGCAAAAGATGAATCTGGGAAGAAAGCCCAGCTTTCCTGGCTGGCAGTCCGGGGCTCTGTCTACTGGACCCAGTTACTTCCCCTTAGTGAAAAATATTAAAGTAGACTCTAGGTCTCCCTTAGAACAAGGAAATCAAGTGCACAGTTATTTTCCAGGATGGAGGCAAAAAAAGTTTCAGGTCAAAATAGAGACATAGGGCACAAAATACCAAAGGGGAAAGTACGGTAACTCACAGAGCAGTGCACGTAAAAGAAAAACAATGGAGAAAAGTGGAGTGAACAATATCTCATTGACAATCTGCCATTTCCTTTTTTTTTTCCCAGCTGCTTTCTTCCCACCCACCCTTCCCTCCTCCCCCCACCCCCCAACCAATGTTTCATTGGGGAAACTGGCATCCACATCAGTCCTGGCCAAGACTGAAACATGTAGGAACAAGGACTTAAACAGTTTTGTCTAATGAGGCATTAATGTCATTTAACTACAGAACTGAGAATTTAATGGTCTTAAGCAAGGTGTAGCAGAGAGCCTTGTCTGTAGCCTTGCAAATATTGTTCCACCTGTTTTGAAAGCTATTTATTGACACTTAGCAATTTAGACAAGGCCACGGACTTTAAAACTGGCACTTTGCTTGAATTTTATTGCCTGGTTCCAAACTGTTTGACTAAAAATAATTAACTTTCCACAGCATTACTTAAACTTTGCTGTCATCTAGCAAAAACAAGGTTGAAAGGAGAGCTGAGCACTTGGGAGAAAAAGACAGAAAAAAGGAAAACCTTCCTCTAGGTCAGTCACCTTTCTTTCAAGTTAGAAGAAAAAACTTTCTCCAAACTGCTGAATAAGCACTCCCACCTCTAGTCCTATGATAACATAAATTTTTTTCAATTCTGCCATTGGAGGAATTCATGTTATTTTCATGTTTCCTTTCCCAATGGCAGCGATTCCATTCATTGTTCCTTTGAGTGCAGCTTTGGTGAGCTGCTGGGTTTGTTTTGTCTGACACCAGAGGACATTCTAGAACTTCACAAGGCTGAAAAGGGCCAGGGCACCAACATATTGTTGTTGGGGGCAGGAGGGGGGGGGGAGAGGTTTGTTTTGCTTTTTAAATTATTTTATATTTATTACAAACTTTCTAGTTTTTTTTCTTTTTGCTTTGAATAGTATTTTATTTTTTTTCCCACAATTACAAATCAAGAAAATTTTTAGCATTCATTTTTACAAGATTTTGAGTTCCAAATTTTTCTCCCTCCTGCCCTCTCCTCCCCTCTTCTGAAAATGGTAGGCAGTTTGTACTATCACGCAAAACGTATGTCTATATTCATCCCAGTTGTAGAAGAAAAAACAGATCAAAAGGTTTTTTTAAAAAACAGAGAAATAATAAAGTAAGTGAAGAAAATATGCTTCGATCTGCTTTCAGAGTCCATCAGTTCTTTGTCTGGATAAGGATAGCATTTTCCTTCATGAGTCCTTTGTACTTGTCTCGATCATTGGCATCAACATACTATTGGCTGATATGTTGCTATTGTGCATCCTTCATCCTCAAAGAGGACTGACGGTGGCTGCAGGCTAAATAAAGATCAATGTTTTCAGCTGCTCAGAGGAGAGGAATCAATTAATCAGCAAGCATCTATTAAGTGCTTACTGTGTTCTTAATGGGGCAGTGGATAGAGTGGCAGGCATAGAGTCAGGAAGACTCATCTTCTTGAGTTCAAACCTGGTCTCAGACACTTACAAATTCTGTGATACTGGGCAAGTCACTTAACCCTGTTTGCCTCAGTTTCTTCATCTGTAAAATGACCTGAAGGAAATGGCAAACCACTTCACTATCTTTGCCCCCAAAAATCCAAATGGGGTCACAGAGTTGGACATGATTAATTGACTAAACAACAATATTCTTAATAAATATAGCCCCAACTAATACCACTTCAAACCCAGGTCAGGTCAATCTGGATTGTCATTATTCCTTTTAAAGTATTATGAGACACAACCTATCTTACGATTGGTGAGATCCTTGCCCACATCACCATTTCATGCTGAGGTACCAGGGCTATGCTCTCTTCACTACTGGCTCTGCTACTCACTCTCTGAACTTTTCTAATTCTTTGCCAGTAATTGTGCCCCTGGGCAAGTACTAACCCCCTTCCCCCCCATCCCACTTTCCAGCTCTGTCTCATATGTTGTCCTCTCACCTTAGATTGTACTCTCCTTGAGGGTAGGAACTATCTTTTCTATTTATATTTGTGTCTTTAAGCACTGTGCCTGGCACATAGTAAACAAATGTTCTATCTTCTATCTAGAAATCTTAACTACAAAAGTCATAGTTATCTAGTTTTAAGAAAAATTGGTCCTGGCCCTGTAACATTGAGCAAGTTACTTAACCCCAATTGCTTAGGGGCGGCCAGGTGGCTCAGCGAGTAAGAGCACCGGCCTCAGTGTTGGGATGACCTGGGGATCGAATCCGGGCTCAGACACTCAGCACCACACCCAGAAATAACTGGCCGTGTAAACTTGAGCAAGTTACTTAACCCCAATTGCTTAAAAAAAAAAAAAAGAAAGAAAGAAAAGTTGGCAAATGCTATGAGGAATAAATAAGTTTTTGCTCCTGACCACTGGGTTTCAAACTTTTATCTGCAAATTATGGGAGGCAGCATGATACAGTGGATTTGGAGTTCTGATTATGACACTTACTAGCCATATGCCCGGGAGCAAGTCAGTTAATTCTGATTCTCAGAACACCTGTTCTATAAAATGGGGATGATGATATTGGGATTTCTGCACTTTTTTATTCCTCAGAAGTGGATGGGTATGGTGTTCTCCAAGCTAAACCCATTCCAGGAGAAAACAACATTGTTATAGCAGACTGGAAGATAAAGAAAGCAAAACCATGGTGGGATTCAGTAATGTGCCTAGAGTCACAGCATAACAAACCCAGGATGGAGCTGGGAAGAAAGTACATGGGACAGGACATAGGGACGGATTGGAAAGTGTGAGACAAACAAAAACAAAAACAAAGAGGCTGAATTTGGCAGTTGGAAAGACGACCCCTATAGAATGCTGAGAGGTTGCCCATTCAGTCATTCCTACCCAAGATTCCCCCCTACCATGACTGCTCCATATTCTTTTTTTATGTTTTGGTTGGGTTGGGTTTTTTGGGGGTTTTTTTTTTGGAGGGGGGAAGGCAGGGCAATTGGGGTTAAGTGGCTTGCCCAAGGTCACACAGCTAGTGTATCAAGCATTTGAGGGCACATTTGAACGAAGGTCCTCCTGACTCCAGGGCTGGTGCTCTATTCACTGCGCCTCCTAGCTACCCCTCTGCTCCATTTTCTGTGCCTTTAATCAATCAATCAATCAATAAGCACTTATTAAGTTCCTAACACATACTTTGGGAAACAGCGACAAAGAGTGAAACCACTCCTACTCCTAAGGAATTTTCATTGTTCTTGTTCAGTCATTTTCAGTGAGGTCTGATTCTTTGTGACCCCATTTGGGGTTTTCTTGGCCAAGATGCTGGACTGGTTGGCCATTTCCTTCTCCAGCTCATTTTACAGATGAGGAGACTGAGGCAAACAAGGTGAAGTGACTTGCCCAGGGTCACACACAGAGGCAAAGTTTGATCTCAGTTCTTTCTGACTCCAGGCCCTGTGTTGTTCTCGGTACTTGGCGTCTAGTAAATGCTTAATCAATGATAGTTGGCTGAATCCCCCAAATTTCAGTGATTCCTTAACCAAGTATTCTTACCCTCACATACTTATATTTACCCCAGGTTAAGTCAATGTGTTTCCCCCTGACCTCCCAGGGTTCTGAGGCAGAGCCTGGGCTTTGTTAATATCTCTCTCATAAAAGAAATTCTCCCAACTTCTCTGCTCTTCTCTTCATGCCCCAAATGACATCTGGGGAACTGATTTTTAGAGGCTTTCATCAATAAGCTCCCTCAGAGCACTATGCTCATGGGGATAGCTGGTCAGCTCCAGCTTTGTTCTTGGCCTTGTGCAAGACTTGTTACTTCACAGGCCTTTACTCTGGTGAGAAACAACTAAGAAAAGTAATAACTGACATCCACATAGAACTTTTACTCAGTAATTTATATACATTATATCCTACTTTATCCACCCCCACCCCTAACAGCTTCAGGAGGGACAGACCACTGGGCATAGCGGCTGGAGAGCCAACCTTGAAGAAAGGAAGACCTGGTATCCCACCTCTGGCACATACTACTGCCTGACCTAGGCAAGGTAGAGAGGGATGTAGTTCTATATCACATGTTATTGTTAGGCCTGTAGACTTGACCCAATGACCCTAAAATTCACTAAGTCATGCAAGTTTGTGCTACTATTTGGGAGAAGTGATCTCAAGAGGCAGACATCAGGGGTACGGTCTCCATTGACTCCAGAACATGGAATCATCAGCAAGTATTCCCTAATTGTGACCAAACCTCAGGCAGCTCAGCAGTAGGTCAGGATCCTTTAGGGAAACCCTCAAGGGACTGAGAAAACACACAGAGACACAAAAGAGAAGACAATATTCAAGCACACCTACCACCTAGAGCTAGATTGTTTACATGCAACAAAGTCGTTGTCTGTTTCTCTATCATTGCCAAGAACTTCATGGGTCTGCGACCTCATGTATTTTGGGGGCTAATTCCCAAACATCAGCCACATAATTCCTGCTCTGTGAAGGGCATCTCTAAGAGTGAGCAGCAGATTGACACATTCCTAAGGCTATTGATTACAGCAATTACTATCCTATCCCAGGCACCCCAAATCTCCTTTCTTCCCTACTGTGCTACCAACAAGACATTTTAATCATAGAAGACAAACAGCATGCTGTATTTCTTTCATATCTGTACACAAAAACATATACACAGAATCTAGTACAGTGCTAATCACTTAATAAGTGTTTAGTGAATATTTTTAATTACTTGGGTTAAAATGAAATTGGGAGAAGAGTTATAGAAACTCTTTAGTGAGTATTATGAAATTAAAAATTTTAAGAATCACCTTCCTATATCCAAGAATTCTTACTAGCTCAAGTTGAGGAAGGAGAATCAATTTATTACTTGAATTCAGACAACTCAATAATCTGCAAACCATTATTGAAAACTGCAAGTAACCCACCTCAATTGAGATGGCAACAAGAGAAACTGCTATATTATAAGGTCACAGTCCTAGCTCATTTGGGCAGCAGAGCAAAAGAATAAAAGAAACAGATTTCAAAAATATATCCATTAACTGTAATACAGATAATCCCTTCATGAAAATGCTAAATTGGTCATATTATCCTGCAAAGGGGATTTTTGAATTAAATGTGGTGGATTGTTTTGGGTGGGTTTTTTTTTTTTTAACCTCAATCCAAGAATGACTCTTCTAAATCAATTAAATTAGTTTGATTACCGCTCAAGAAACAAGACTAAGCAAGGCCTCTCCAAGGCTCCCCACACATGAGCAAAATCCGCCAAGACGACCAACCCTATATTCAATGTTATTTACTATGCTTTGCTTACCTTGGTAGCTGAAGGCCATATTCAGCCTCTAAAGACCACCCAAATATTGTTCATAGTCCAAAAAAGGTAGTATCAGTTTAAGAGATTCTCCTTTGTCTGGATTGCAGTTAAATCTATACATACAAATAATGTGATCAGCTCATGGCATTTTTATGGGCAGATTTGCCCAACTGCTACATTATCTTTCATTTCTTTTCAGAAAACTTAATTGAAAGAAACAGAAGATCTGGATTCATGTTACTAGTAAGGAAATGAGGCAATTAAAGGACCTATCCAAGATTGCACAGAGAGTCAGTTATGATGCCTAAAAGAAAATCTCTGAGACACCACAACACAAGGATTATAGAACCCCACAAGAAAGCTGTATGATAAAGTGGCTGAAGGATTTGGAGGCACTCAGGGATAGTACACAGGTCCACATTAGCCTTTCCCTTCATTCCCATACTTTATAAGTAATTTGATCATATGAGACCTGCTGTACCCTGTAAAATCTGTCACTTTGGGAACTGGGGCCAAATGGTTAGTTAAGAGATAAAGGAAGACCTCTTTCATTTGAGGAGCTAATACATCGAAACTCCCCAGACTTGAAACTGATTGAGTTTTGGGGTCCAATAAGGCAGTGGGAGATATCGGATCTGTCTCTGCCTTTGTCCCTCAGGCAGTTTGATATAAATTATAGAGATTACCATTGATTTGTCTCCAAAGTTATGTGGAATTTAGAGCCACGAGTAATCTTTTTCCAATCTCTTGATAGAGTCCGTGGGAAGCCACAGACAAAGCTTATTAAAAGGAAAGAGTATTACGGAGTTTGGTTCTATTTAGAATATAGTGAGAGAAAGCACCCAGGCCTCTAGGACACATGTACTTAGGGCAGGAGTGAGGCTCCCTCTCAGGATAAGGTAAATCACTCCAGAAGTTCATGAGGTCACTGGTGACAGCTCATGGTACACAGACCCTGAAATAACTGATTAAGAGGTGGATGCTATTTCTAAAAAAGTACAGCCTGTCCTGTTATTGATGCCAGCGGGATTATGTCACCTTGTCTTATGTGCATCTCAGGGCAATGGCAAGTGCTTCCTCCATTCTCAGGAGCCCTGCAATTCCCATAATCCCCCCCTTTCCTGCTCCCCACACCAGAACTACTTCCAGTTACCAGATAATTGGTTACAAATTCTGGGTGAGCTTCATAGGACGTTAGCATTTAGAGATGGAAGGAACCTAACTCCCATAGAGCAAAAAGTGGAGACTGCCTTCAAATCTCAAACGGGTGAAATTCAAAAACATCCCCAACCAGCCCATGCACTGACCTGATGGTGGCTCAGAGAGAGCGAGACTCATGCGATAGAAATACCCTGGGAAGGTTCCAATGTAGAAACACACAGGAAGGAAGACTCCAAACCAAGAAGTCAAGTTCCTTCCAAAAGGAGGAAGGGAATTTTGCCTTAGATAACCAAATAATAGAACAGAAAGGTATCCTGAGGGATCATTTAATTAATTCCCTTGTTTGCAGAAAGGTCGGCATTTCAACAATCCTAATTTTTTTAATCCTTTTTACTGAAGTGATCTTGATGAATATGAACATTTCCCCATTCAAAGAAAAATAGAAAAAGATTGCCATATATGAAATTATAAATCTCTACCTTGTATGACTTAGTTTTTTTAAAGGATATTTCACATTTAACATGGAAGCTCCAACACTATCTCATTTGTCTGCATCCCTTTCTCAACTTCCTTCTCTCTTTCTGTGTATTTTTTTTAATAATTCTGCCAATCCTTTTTATTATTTTTTTAAATGTAAGAGAGAGGAAGATCTGATTTCTTCCTGATAGAAGTCTTGACTTTCTGAAAACCATAATCTCCCGGATTTTCTTCACTATAGCATCATAGGACTAAAAGTGCTATGAGTGAAGCAAGACTGAAGTAACAAAAAATTATGAAAAAAAAAAGAGCTAGATGAAGGAGGAGAATCTGGCATGGGGGCAAGATGTCTGGCTCTAAGACCCATTGGAAATTTAGACACACCCATCACTTTTCCTAGTCAAAAACCCTTCCCCCAGAATCCTAAAAATGAGGAAACAGAGACAGAACGACACAGTGGAAAGAACACTGACCTTGGAGTCAGGAGACCTGGCTTCAAATCCTGACTCTACCATTCACTAAATATGTGACTTTGGGAAAGTCACATCCTCTCTATGCCTCGATTTCTACTTCAACTGAACAATAGATGGCCTCTATGGTCCTTTCCAATTCTAAATCCATGGTTCTGTGATCTTTTACCCACATTAGACAAAAAGTGATTTCCAAGACTCTTCTTTTCATGACTATCAGAGAATATGGGGAAATGTGTCCATGACTTGATGAGATCATTCTCAAAGTAAGACTTGGTATGGACAGAAAAGCCCCTCTATCTCCTTCACAATTTTTTCTAAGTCATCAAAGAAGATTGGAGAAATATTAGCTAACATAATGGTTAACTTTACATAATGCTTTAAGGCTTGCAAAGCACATCACATAGAAAAAGATTCTGTGACACTGGAGGCAGGACCAAGTGTGTGGCCAATGCTAAACTCAACTTAGTTGGTTTTATTAGTTAATATAAAAGAAAATTGATGACCAATAATGCCATTTACACAAGAAATCAAGATTTTTTTTTAAATGGGGTCACAACTGGAGCCAAATTCTCAACCACGGGCTGCAAGGATACACCTGTGAAAACAGACTCACCCACCTGTGCCTGCCAAGGCCTGGAGCCTTTACCTCTGAAGAGCATCCCATGGGAGGGAGTGTGGGGGAGTATGGGGGGGTGTGGGCAAGCCTGTGGTTGAAAATTTGCCCAGGAGTTTGTGTTTCTTCTGGTTTCACTAGTGGCTAAAAGTTGATATAAAAGACCTCAGTGGTTTTGACCCAAAAGCTCCCAAATGGTAACATTACTTTAAAAATAAATGTGTAAGACAAACATTCTAAAGCTGTCTCTTCTCAGAAATGCTTTCTGATATTGTAAATGTCTTTAGAATGTAAGAGTTAAATCTGACATCTGTGCTGAGACATACCCTTCCTTACCTTTCAAAGTATTAGATGATATTTTTGTTTTTGGTCTAGACATATGATTTTGTGGTCAAGAACCTCCTTCCACCACGATAATGGTGTGTTTTTTTTTTATTTTTGCATAAGCTATTTTGCTTATTCATTTCTTTTTTACTTCTTCTTAGAAAAGGTTAAACCTGTAATCTAATTAGTATCAAGAACTTCTATTTTGGAAACTCCCTCTACCAATGCAAGTCAACAACCCATCTGTAGCTTAGAGTCTTGGAGAGCTGCCTGAGGCATGGAGAAGTTTGGTGATTTGTCCCTAGTCACACAAGCTACTATGTGTCAGAAGCAGCTTTTGGACTCAGATATTCCTGACTCTATGGCCAAGTTTCTATCCACTATGCCATGCTGATATGTGGCATAATAAAATATATGAGATATGGACAATGGAGAAATTATTTATTTTTTAATTAATGAGCATTTATATTCTCTCCCCCTTCCTGCCCTACAAAGAAAGAAGGAAGGAAGGAAGGAAGGAAGGAAGGAAGGAAGGAAGGAAGGAAGGGAGGGAGGGAGGGAGGGAGGGAAAGAAAGAAAGAAAGAAAGAAAGAAAGAAAGAAAGAAAGAAAGAAAGAAAGAAAGAAAGAAAGAAAGAAAGAAAGAAAGAAAGAAAGAAAGAAAGAAAGGAAGGAAGGAAGGAAGGAAGGAAGGAAGGAAGGAAGGAAGGAAGAAAGAAAGAAAGAAAGAAAGAAAGAAAGAAAGAAAGAAAGAAAGAAAGAAAGAAAGAAAGAAAGAAAGAAAGAAAGAAAGAAAACCCTTGTAGACAAATATGCA
>NW_027186304.1:36276903-36320859 GCF_028583685.1 Petaurus breviceps papuanus | reverse complement strand
AAGAAAGAAAGAAAGAAAGAAAGAAAACCCTTGTAGACAAATATGCATAATTAAGTAAACAAATCCCCACTTTGATCACATCCAAAAATCTATGTCTCATTCTGCATTTTATGGAGAAAGTGGATAGCATTCAGCTATTTCTGGAACTGTGGTTAGTTGGACATAGTCTTGATCTCTCAAGGTTATTTGTTTTTGAAGTGTTGTATAATTTTTTCTGGATCTGCTCACTTCATTCTGCATCAGTTCATATAGGTCTTCCTAGGTTTCTCTGAAATCACCCCTTTCATCATTTCTCATGGCACAATAGTATTTCATTGTAGTCATATAGCATAATTTTTTATCTGTTCCCAGTTGATTTTTTTCCTTAAATGATCATAATATTTAATTTAGTTTATAAAACACTCTGCCTATTATAACCTTATGAGGTGGATAGTGTAGTATTATCATCCTATTTTAAAGATGAGAACACAGGCTGAGGCAGTTGAAAGGACTTACCCACAACCACACAGATGGCTAATCACTGAAGCTAGGTTTCAAACTCAGGTCCCCCTTGATTTCATGTACAGTACTCCACTCACCACATCATGCTATCACACAATTTCTCCTGGGGCAGTAAAAAACAGACACACATGCATATTGTTTAGGCTTCCAGAAATCAAAATTAACACAAACAATAATGAATAAATCCCAGAGGATAAGAAAACTCTTAGGCTTCTAGTAGGTGTGACTGAAGCTTTCCTCATCTGGAAGAACAGAGCAAATGCTGCAAAACACCTCTCCAACACCTCTCTTCCCCCATGCCCTTACCTTCCTATACCATAGAATAAGGGGGTTGGGATGTTTTTTGTTGTTGTTCAGTCATGTCTGATTCTTCATGACCCCATTTGAGTTTTTCTTGGAAAATATATTGGAATAGTTTACCATTTCCTTCTCCAGCTTATTTTACAGAAGAGGAAATTGGGTCAAATAGGATTAAGTGACTTACCCAGAGTCACACAGCTAGTAAATATATGAGGCCAGATTTTAACTCAGGAAGACGAGTCTTCCTGACCCTAGGCCTAGCATTCCATCCACTGCACCACCTTCCTGTCCTTGCTGTCAAGATGCTACCTGAATACTGAAATATGAGCAGAGGTACCTATGAGGATCCTAACCAATCAAGGCCTTAGTAGACAAATTCTAAGAAGTTGCTAAAGGCTTAGAAATGTTAAATTAGGTTCACATTGCTAGTATCAGACATAGGATTTGAACTCTTCTCATTCTGACTCCAAGCCCAGAACTCTATTTACTCAATTATGATGTTCAAACTGAATACCGTCTATTTCAAAGACTTTAAAAAGAAATGCAACCTCATATAATATCACAAATCACAGCATGGCATGAAACTATATCAAAGAGTTACTAGTTTGAAGTATGGTTAATTTGGATGAGTACATTCAGATTAACATAAGGATCATTTAATGTAATTGTTTCATGTATTATGAGACTATCAAAAACTATTGTTTGATAGGGTTTGGATGGACCAAGTTGGGAAGATTTCATCTTCCACCCTAGAATCATACATGATTCTGAAATCTGAGGGCAATAGAAGCCTGGATGGTTCTTCTATCTGTTCCAGTCTGAAGATTTTTGCATTTTTAAATAGCATGGTCATGTTTCATGCCACCTTTGACCAGAGAGAGTTTGAGGGGGGAGAGAAAGAATTAAAATTAAAAATTAAAAAATTAGATTATTGCCATAATCTAATGAGGCAAATACCCAAGACAGACAAGTAGGTATTAGAAATGTTATGTCAAACTATGCCCAAAGGGCTATAAAACTGTGTATACCCTTTGACCCAGCAATACCACTTCTTGGTCTGTATATCAAAAAGATCATAAAAATGGGAAAAGGAGCCACATGTACAAAATATTTATAGCAGTTCTCTTTGTGGTGGCCAAGAACTGGAAATTGAGGGAATGACCATCAACTGTGGAATAACTGAACAAGTTGTTGTATATGGATGTAAAGGAATACTATTATTCCATAAGAAATTATGAAACTGTGAACTTCAGAAAAACCCAGAAAGACTTACATGAACTAATGATGAGTGAAGTGAACAGAACCAGGAGAGCATTACACACAGTAATGGCAACATTGTGATGACCAACTTTGATAGATTTAACTCTTCTCAGCAATACAAGGATCTAACATAATTCCAAAAGACTCATGCTATCCACATCCAGAGAAAGAACTATGGAGTCTGAATCCAGATCAAAGCACACTGTTTTCTCTTTTTTTATTGTTGTTTCTTCTTCCTTGCGGATTTTCCTTTTGGTTCTAATTCTTCTTTACAACATGACTAATGTGGAAACATGCTTAATATGATTGTTCATGTATAGCCTATATCAGATTGCATGCCATTTTGGGGAGGGGGGAGCAGAGGAAAGAGGAGAAAATTTAGAACTCAAAATCTTATGGAAGTAAATGTTGAAAACTAAAAACAATAAATAAACAATTTTTTTAAAGAAACATTTTTTCTTGTGTGGTCCTAGAGAGGAAAGAGGTTGGCAACTTGGTGGGATGGGTGCCAATCAAAAGTTATTTACAGGCTACCCAATAACGGGGGCAAGTCTAAATAGCATGCGGCTTTATTACCAACTACTGTCTTCTTACTTGAAACAGTGATCAATTTAAATTTGTTCTGAAAACAGAATTAAGAAACAAACTTTTTCCAGGTACTTTTCAACTTAAGGAAGTTAGTACAATCAGCAACGAGGATGAATATTTGGGGGTGCCTGACCCCTCCTAAAATCAACCAGTCGAAAACAAAATCTATTGGGGTGGGAAAGAATAGTTAAGGAAGGCTCTTCTCCATCTCTGCCTCCTGGTTTCCTCCAAATCCAGCTGAAATCTCCCTTTCTGTAAGAAGTTTTTCCCAACTCCCCTCCACTCTAATGCCCTTCCTTTTCAGGTGACCTCCAATTTACCTGATATGTATCTTGTATGTACATAGTCATTTTTGTGTTGTCTTTTGCATTAGAGTTCGAGCAACTCGAGGAGAGGGACCGGGTTTTACCTTTCTTTGTAATCCCAGACTTAGCACTGCACCTGGTACATGATAAGAGATAATCAATGTTTATTAACTTGAATTGACTTGGGAAAGATTTTGGGTAAGATGTTGAAGCAAGAGATCATGGCAAATCATCAAAAAAAAAAAAAGAGGCGATTCTATGGGCTGGCATTCAGGAAGACCTGAAATCAAATCCTGCCTCAGATACATGTTACCTGTGTAAACACAGGGTAAGTCAGTGAATGTCTCTTGACATGTTTCCACAAAATCTCTAAAATGTGGGAGTTGGACTTCACTGGACTCTAAAGGTCCTTCTGGATCTAAATCTATGATTCTATGAAAAAATTATATTTCTAAAGATTTGTGGAAAAAAATGTTCTTCTATGAAACATTTCAAGCTAAAAAAAAAAAAAGGAACCTAGAACATAAAAAGTAACTCCCTGACACTGCCACACTCATAAAGAACTTTCTTTCTTCTTATTGCCAACTGTAAGACTATCACCAACGCTACAAAGTGGGGAAGGAGAAAAGAAGCATTTATTAAGCATCACCATTAAGCACTTTGCAAATATTATCTCATTTGATGCTCACAACAACCCTGCTAAGTAGGTTCTCTCATGCTGCCCATTCTATATTCAAGGAAGCTGAGGCAATCAGAGGTTAAGGGTCTTGCCCAGGATCACACAGCTACTGCGGATCTGAGGCTAAATTTGAACTCAGGTCTTCCTGACTCCAACCCCAAGATGACTCCTGACTCCAAGCTGCCTCACAGCAAAGACATTAGTTTCTATTCTTGGCAGTTCCCTCTAATCTATACCTGCCATCTAGAATTCTACAATATCTTAAGTTAAATAGGCTATAAGATGACAATCTCCCTTACCTCTGGTCAAAAACCAGAAGTTAGAATAAGACAGACAGCAGGGGATCATCAAGGAGCAACATGAAGAACAGACTCCCAGAAATGAAGGAGAAAAGTGGAGCTCTTCCCTGTTCACCTGAGGATAAGGTTAAGGAATCCTAATAGTCTCATCAGAGGAACAGAGATCAGAGATGTAGTTAGAAGGGAACTCAGAGGCCTTCTAGTCAAATGCCCTCGTTATACAGATGAAAAAAGGTTAAGAGAGTTTAAATGACTTGTAGACCAAGGAGATAGGTACAGCTTTGTGTAGGCTTTTTTTTCTTTTAAATTTATTTTGTTTTCAATTCACAGAACAAAACAAACATTTCCATGACAGTACATAAAATTGTACTGTACATGTACAAGAAATTTATGTCTAAGATTCTTATTAATAATTGGGTTGCTCATAAGAAAGATTGGGGGAAACCTGAGCATGATATGAATTTAAAAAATAAAAACATTTAGGAACAGCTAAAAAGAGTAATTATTTTATACAAATGAGGTGCAAGAGGAAGAATTGATACATAGGAATTAGATGGGAGAGGGGGGCTGGTAGTTCTAGTAACCTACTTTCATCAGGAATGGGTGTAAGAGAGAATAATACACATATATTTAAAAGAGTATAGAAGTCTTCTAAATTCAGAAGAAATAAAATGATAGGGGCATAGGGAGGGGGGAGAGAACAAGGGAGGGATCTTTAGAGAGAAGGGTGAGAGAATAGGTAAAAAGGGGGTATAGAAGGGTGTTTAGATTTATGGGAATGGGATGATAGGGGAGGGATCCTTGGAGGGGGTAGATAAGTCATAGGAGGGCAAGGCAGTGGGTAGAAGTAAAGTAGAGGGGGCAGAAAGGATAGGAACAAGAGATATGCACATATGTAAAAACAAAGACCAGGAGTAGAATAGGTTTGGGAATGTATATGTCTATATATGTATGTATATATCTATAACTATGGAGGAACACATTTAAACTTTATTGTAGCAATATGCAACATTTGTACATGTACATGAAGTTCCAAATCTACCACGTACAACTTGTTATTCCTTCCAAAAATACAACAGTTATCATGTAAATTTATTTTTCTTTCTTCCCTCTCCTCCTTTTCTTCCTAGGATATGAATAGCAAAGGTCTATAAAGGAAGAGGAGGAGCCGATGTCACTAAAAACACTAACATATGTTTTCTTCCAGGTGTAGGTGGACAGCTCCTATTTTTTTCTTCTAAAGAAATGATCACCTTTATTTACAATCTTAATGTGAAGATGGCAAAGATACTGGTGATTCACTGTTGCTTACCTGTGTATAGCAGGTCTACCCTGTCCTGATATGTCCTCATAATGCAGAGTGTGTGAAAGAATACTTTCATCTTCCCGATGGGGTAATTGTTAAGTTTGGGAGAACAGTCTGGAATGTTCTGTGTTCCAATATAAATACGGTTTCTTATGTACAGTAGAAGTACACTAATGGCCTCTTTGCACAGTCTTTTCCTTGGACTTTCAGACAAAAGTGTGGCAAAGTAGGGGGAAGAAACAAATTTTCTTTTTTTTCCCAAAATTTTATTTTAGACTCAAACACCAGAACACAAATAGAGAATAGAGAAAAGAAACAAAAACATAATATAAACTTAAATATTAGAACTTAAATACAAAGTTGGAAAGAAATAAAAGCATGTTGTGTGCATAGCAGAACATAAGAGAAGATTCAAAATATGTAACAATAAATTTTCATTTCAAGAAAGCCTGTATGATAAATAATACTCATTGTGTTGAGAACTATCCATCTTTTCTTTTCTTCCTTGTGAGTTTTCTTTTGTTCTCTGCTGTGCACTTTTTTACTTTGTTCTTTTTTTCCTCCCTCTCAACTGCCCCCCTCCAAGAAGGCCACAATAAAGTTTAGATATGTTTCTCCATAGTTATAGATATATACATACATATATGGACATATACATTCCCAAACCTATTCTACTCCTGGTCTTTGTTTTTACATATGTGCATATCTCTTGTTTCCTATCCTTCCTGCCTCCTCTACTTTACTTCTACCCACTGCCTTGCCCTCCTATGACTTGCCTACCCCCCTCCAAGGATCCCTCCCCTATCATCCCATTCCCATAAATCTAAACAGCCTTCTATATCCCCCTTTTACCTATTCTCTCACCCTTCACTCTAAAGATCCCTCCCTTGTTCTCTCCCCCCTCCCTATGCCCCTATCATTTTATTTCTTCTGAATTTAGAAGATTTCTATACTCTTTTAAATATATATGTATTATTCTCTCTTACACCCATTCCTGATGAAAGTAGGTTACCAGAACTACCAGCCCCCCTTTCCCATCTAATTCCTCTGTACCAATTCTTCCTCTTGCACCTCATTTGTATAAAATAATTACTCTTTTTAGCTGTTCCTAAATGGTTTTACTTTTTAAATTCATATCATGCTCAGGTTTTCCCCAATCTTTCTCATGAGCTACCCAATTATTAATAAGAATCTTAGACATAAATTTTACATTTTGCATATATAAAAAGTAAACAGTCTGTCCTTATAGATCCCTCATAATCAGTCTTTGTTATGTACCTTATATTTATATCGGGGAGTAAATTTTCCTTTTCTCCAACCCTAGATGAAAAAGGTGACTGACAGGTGAAGCCTGTGCTTGCCTAGATGGCCCAAAAAATTGGTAAGAACATTTCTGAGCACAGGTAAGGGACTGGAGCTACAGAAAAAGTCACTCCCTTGTAATTGCTAGATCCCAAGAGATCAAGCATTCCTGGTTTTGATCAGATTTCAGCTTCTTAGGGGATAGTCCACAATTGAGTATCACCCTACACTTTAAGGACTAGTATGCAAAGGAAGGAAAGAGATCTGGACCTTGTCAATACTAATATTGAGTTGCTCAGATGGTGCAGGTTTTAGCAGAATGGAGAGTATTATACAGAACATCCCCCAAAGTGTCTTTATTTTCAGGGGGAGGGGGGGGTGAGTCTAATAGACTCTAATAGAATGTACAGTAAAAATAGATAACATTTATTTAACCCTTCAGTGATTGTAACGTGCTTTGTATATATTATCTCCTTTGATTTTATCCTCACAACAACCCTACAAGGTAGGTGATCTCATCCCCATTTTACAATTAGGGAAACTGAGGAGGAAGCTAAGTGACTTACCCAAGGTTCACACAGTGTCTGAGGGAAGAAATGAACTCAGATCTTGCTGATTCCAAGTCAGGCACTCTGTTCACCACAGCTGAGCTCCTTGAGAGCAGGAATTATTTCATTGTCCATTTCATATCCCCCACACCTTCTTCAGCACCTAGCCCATATAGGTGCATGTTGTATACTTAGCGGTTGACTGATTGATTTATTGATTAGGTACTCTGTGAAGCCTCTATCCCTCACACTGGAGGCTCTCCTCTAAGGCTTATAACATACCAGCACAGTACTCAGGCTGCCCATCTGTTATTGCTCACTCTCACTACATGACCAGTCAACCTCCATTGTCAATCATACATTTCCTGGATAACATCTCTCACACTACAACTTGTGCTCAACTCATCGGCATTAATACACTTCTGGCTACTTCCATTCACCATACATCTCTCCAATGCCCTTTGGGTCACCTACAATCTTGGTTCTTCAGACATAATGCTACATCATTTGTAGTATCACTAGAATATTGATGTTAAAAAAAGATGTTTTGGGTCAAGTTGCAGTATGGGATCATTGCAAGCACTGGAGAGTTTCCCAAATTTAATCCAGCCTATTATGTTCTGACTCAATACAGGGCCCAGATCACTGTCCATTTACATCTACATCCCAAACTAAATGCGCTAATAAACCCCTTAGTGAGGGCATTCATCTAATTGCAGATCATGGTAAATATTCTCCAATTATCTGGTTTTCCTGTATACATTGCTACCCCAAAATCTATTGAATACTGGTGGATCTTATGGAAGACACTTTATAGCAGAGGCATAACTAGAAATTTTGGCAGCTAGGACAACCCAACTATTGCAGGGCCAAGCAGTAACTATTGGAGGAAATAAAACACAATGCCCTCCCTCCCCCACTGAAGCATTTGTCATTGAAAATGTGAAAATGATATGAGTAATTATAAATAAATTTGAGTGGGAAGGGAAATTATTTACTCTGGTGGTCTACTGGGGAGGATCTCAGAGTTGGAAGGCACTTAAGTTATCATCCCATACAACCCATAAGATCTGAGGTCCCAAGATCTTTCTCTTACACATAAACACCATTGCAAGTCTCCCTCACCCACCACATAGGGAGAGAGTGTTGGGATACTTATTGAACTCTTGAAGTGAAGAAGCGTTCATGCTTTCTGAAGGAGGGCAGGCAAGAGAATAGTCAACATGGAAAAGAGGGAGGGAAATGGAACTGATGGGAAAGGAACAAGGGGCATCTGGTTGGGGTTTTCTTTATGGAATAGAGTTAAAAAAAAAAAGAGGGGGAGTTCATTAGTAAAAGAGAGCTCACATTTACCTCACTTCCTTCTACTCTGCTGAAGGAGTAAATATGTTAAATGTTGGTGTCTTCTAAAATTCTCACCCTTGAGTAAGCCCCAGTGGTCACAGGCTGGTCAAACTTCTGTTTTGTGATGTTCTGGGACCTAAAGGAATCAGCATAAGATCATCTGAAGACAGGAGCATCTGGAGGACTGCCTCCATTATTGGGAATATCAGATGAGCACTGCATAGGACACTCTCCATGACAGCAATGAACAACTTTGGCAAGCAAACTTCTCTCTGTTTTATGCTTTACTTGATATAGATCACCAGGGAATCATGGAACAAAGGCATCTCTGTTATTGCATCTATCAAGGGATCTGATATCATCTTAATGTCTGCATAGGAGACACCTGGTTGGAGGTGCCTCCAACAAGATAGTCATAAAGAAGGAAGGAAATGTGATCATACCCAGAATTCTTAAACATCAGAGCAGGGAGTTGCCGTCTGAGTGGACGTGAATAGTAGCTACCCAAGTAAAGAATAATAGAGAAAGAGAAAAACAGAGGAGGAAAGTGGGAATGGGACAATGAAATAGAAAGTGGGAAAATGAAAAAAGGAGGTGGGACAACGAAAAATTACCAAAAGAAGGGTAAGAAAAGGAGTCAGAATATAATGTTGCGAAGCCAGCCTGCAAAAGCTAATGACTACCTCTGAAAAGGACCTAGAGAAAGAAGTTAGTGAGATCAGAGATTCATCAACATGGAACTGGAAGGGACTTAGAGCCCATCGAGTGGGCAGCTACATGGTATAGCAGATAGACTGCTGGACCTAGAGTCAGTCTATCTTGCTGAGTTCAAATCCAGCCTAGCTGTGTGATCCTGAGCAAGTCACACTCCTGTTTGCCTTAGTTCCTAATCCATAAAACAAGCTGGAGAAGGAATGGCAAACTACCCCAGTATCTTTGTCAAGAAAACCCCAAACTAGGTCATGAAGAGTCAGACAAAACCAAAAAATGACTCAACAATAACAAAAGCCATCTAGTCCCTCATTTTACAGAGAAGGAAACTGAGGTCCAGCTAAGTTAAATGCCTTACCCCAAGTCACACAAGTAATATGTGACAGAAGCAGAGTTTGAACCCAGGATATCTTAGAGTCAGAACCAGTGACACCAGCAAGGTTAGCAAAGAAGATAACCCTGATACCAATGTGCTTCAGATCAAAAGATGACAGAGGATGACAGATTTGAAGCCCAAATAGAAGCTGCTAAGAAGTGATTACAACTGGCAACTAACAAGGGGCAGGGAAGTACTTCCAAACCTGAGTCTTCACCTGCATCAAGGATAAAATGAGGTAACTGACTTTTTAATAAAGCTCAGTCAAGCTGATCAAACATGATGAGACTATAATTTGTGCAATAACATCAGCTGTATATGTTTGATGTCCCATAATTTCCCCCAATTCAAGTAAAGGTAGCATCACAATTGTTTCTATATGCTGGATGGCAATGGCCAAGGTGGGAACCAGGGGGGGTAGGAGGGAAGGCTAAGACCAAGGGACATTGCTTTAGCAAGAAGAAAATGTCTCTCTTTTTTACTGTCTTTGTTCAGGGACAGAAAAGTGAGACTACAAGACCATCTAGCACCTCCCTTTTTGGCCATATATTTGCTTTCTACTAGACTATTTTTTACATGTAAATTGATAACATGTTCTAGCCCTATTATATTTACCATGCCCTTTTTCATAATTTGAGTTGTTTTAATTGCCTTCAGATCAGGGGTGTGTAGGTAAATGTTTGACAACCAGCTCTCTAAAAAATACATATGAAATACCTTTGAGTTTAATCTTCATCATTAACCTTTACATCATTTTCTTAAGTCTAGGAAATCAAAACAATAAATTCAGCCCTGGTATATAGTATTTTGTGATTCCCATAGCATAAAAGTTCATACTGAAAATTTAACTATCAGCTTTTCAAAACCAGTATGAGTTGACTACAGCATGCCCCTGCCTCAGATGATGGTAGTCCATGATTTATAACCACTGCATCACCACCAGCAAAATATTAATATTAAAGATGGGCCTTTGGGGCGGCCAGGTAGCACAGCGAGTAAGAGCACCGGCTCCAGTGTTGAGAACACCTGGAGATCGAATCCCGGGCTCAGACACTTAGCACCCACCCAGTAACACCTTGCCATGTAACCTTGAGCAAGTTACTTAACCCCAATTGCTTAGGGGCGGCCAGGTGGCTCAGCGAGTAAGAGCACCGGCTCCAGTGTCGGGATGACCTGGATCAAGTCCGGGCTCAGATACTCAGCACCACACCCAGAAATAATAACTGGCCGTGTAACCTTGAGCAAGTTACTTAACCCCAATTGATTAAAAAAAAAAAAAAGATGGGCCTTTGATAACAAGAAGCAGTTCAATACCATTTACCAAGTTACACTGTACAATTTCCAAATTCAATACAGAAAAATTTCCTTCTCAAATTCTATTCTTAATCTAACTTGTTGTTTAAAGCCCAGAATCTACCCGATAGATTTACTGATAGACTTATTCAACAGGAGGCTACCTGTCTAGAAGACTATCATAATCTGAATAATGTGCTTTTTAAATCTACTTTGTTTTCAGCATTTCTTGGGTAACCACTGTCCTCATTCCTTCAGATTTCACAGGGAATGCTTTGCACTCTTCCCAGGATGGAAATAACGATTATACTACCACCTGTTAATAGGCACTTTGGGAGAAAATTGACATCAGTGAGGAATCTTTTTGTATGGACTTTGCACCTCTTATCTTCTAAGACACAAGGGAGCATTCCAGGTGAATGCAGCTCTTCCAATATTCTTAGTCTTGAATACAACGCTGGCCCAGGTAGTTTTGAAAGCAGACTAACCAGTTTATTTTAGCAACACCTATACTAAATCTGCAAAAACAAAACAACTAGGCTGGAACAGAATCTGTTATACTCCAGCTAAAGTTAAAAAAAAAAGCAGGGGTAGCAATTCTGATCTCATACAAAGCAAAAGTAAAAGACATAATGAAAAGAGATAAGGAAAGAAACTACCTCTTGCTAAAACGTAGCCTAGACTATGAAGTAACATGAATACTATTATATTAAATTAAAAAGTTTTTACACAAACAAAACCAATACAATCAAGATTAGAAAGAGAGCAGAAAACTGAGAAACAATTTTTACAGCAAGTGTTTCTGATAAAGGCCTTATTTCTCAAACATATAGAGGACTGAGTCAAATTTATAATAAAAGTCATTCCCCAGTTGATAAATGGTTCAAGGATATAAACAGGCAGTTTTCAGATAAAGAAATCAAAGCTATCTATAGGCATATGAAGAAGGGCTCTGAATCACTTTTGATTAGAGAAATGCAAATTAAAACAACTCTGAGGTACCACTTCACACCTATCAGATTGGCTAATATGACAAGAAAAAAAAGAAAATAAAAAATGTTGGAGAGGATGTAGGAAAATTGGGACACTAATACACTGTTGGTGGAGTTGTGAACTGATCCGACCATTCTGGAGAACAGCTTGGAACTATGCCCAAAGGGGAACCCAACTGTGCATACATTTTGATCCAGCAATACCACTACTAGGTCTGTTTCCCAAAGAAATCACTAGAAAAAAAAAAAAGCAAAAGACCTACACTTGCAAAAAATACTTATAGCAGCCCTTTTTGTGGTGGAAAAATATTGGAAATCAAGGAGATGCCCATCAATTGGGGAATGGCTGAACAAGCTGTGATATATGAACGTAATAGAACACTATTGAGCAATAAGAAATGATGAGCAGGTTAAACTGATACAAAGTGAAATGAGCAGAACCAAGAAAACATTGTACACAGTATCAGCAAAATTGTGTGATGATCAACTATGAATGACTTAGCTCTTCTCAGAAACACAATGCTCCAAAGACTGGTACAAAGGACTTACAAAGGAAAATGCTATCTACATCCAGGTAAAGGACTGATAGATTCAACACAGATTGAAGCATACTTTTTTCACTTACTTTATTCTTTTTCATGTTTCTTTTTTCCTTTTGATCTGTTTCTTCTTTCACAACTGTGACTAATACAGAAATATGTTTCATGTGATAACACATGTATAACCTATATCAAGTTGCTTACCATTTTAGGAAGAAGGGAAGTGAGGGAGAGAGGGAGGGAGAAAAATTTGAAACTTAAAATCTTGTAAAGATGAATGCTAAAAATTGTCTTGACATGTAATTCAGGTAAAAAATAAAATAAAATAATAAAAATCAAATTAAATTTAAAAATGTATCAGTTTAACCTGCTCATCGTTTCTTATCATCATATTTTTAAAAATGAGAAGACTAGATAGACCCTAGTCAAAGAAGATGTGTGATAGACCAGAAATTGACTTAACAACAGTACAGTTGGCAATTTCTCAGAAAAAAAAAAAAAACATTCTTCCCAGATCAATGTTCTAGTGTACAGGTTTCAGTTCTCATACAATCAGCCATCTAGAGGAAAAGGGCCACACTGAGGATCATACTGGGAACTGTCTCACCTTCCCCTCAGGGGCTCCACAATCTGACCTAAAGAAGGTGTAACTCTGTTTAAGTCACCTTTACCCAGATTTCTGAGCAAACCTCTACAAATAACCAAGATCATTATGTATCTTTGTGCCACTGCTTAAATAAAACAACGACTTGATTGTATACTTAAGATCCCAAGTGGTTTGTTCTATCAAAATACAACAGATTTTAACTCTGGGACCCGAGAGAATTTGGTCTAGTTGAACAGGATGTGGTCATAATGACCTTGTGGTTTGAAAATGACAAGATCCTCAAATGTCAGTCTATACAGATATGTAAAACCACTACTTGATCCTATGCTTAATACCCTTGAGAACTATGAACAGATTATAACAGATTTTGGTCTTAGTCTGAAACAACTTGTGAATTTGTAAAGCAAACCTTGCTATGAGAGGAGCCAAGACGGCAGACCAGCTTTCCCATCATGGAAGCAGAAAATACTAATAAGCCATCTCGACCCTCAGCTTCAGAATTAGGACAAAAACAAAATTTAAAAGACAAATAGCAGTTAGGTGAGTGCTAGAAGGTACAAAATCTAATCAAACAAAAGCAATGGTGAATAGACTTGGGATCCTACTGTACCATAAGCACGAATGAACATCAAACTTCAAAAAGTTATACTTCCTTTGTATCACACAAAGTGTGGTTTGCCCATTCAGCAACCCCCTTGGAACAGCTCTGACCAGTATCAACCATTCTGTTGACATAAAATTTAAAGAAAAATAATTATTTTAATCAAATGGTAGAAAGATGTAATAGAATCATTTTTCTTCAGGTGTTTTTTATTTGATTTCTTGTTCATAATTGATTTTCACGTCTATTCTGAGAGATTTTTAGGGAGAAATTACTCTACCTAAAACTTAGAACTCTCAAAGTAGCTCATGCTTTCCACATTCTTTCTATCTCACTATCAGTATACAACTGATGAGGATCTGACACTGGAGACTATCCCTAACATGTTGGGTCTACACAGTAAGGGAGTGTCTCAGAATATTCCTGCTTTCTACAACCATATTCATTCCAAAGCCATTAATATGCATGCAGTATCTGGAAATTAGTCAACCATTTTCCATGTAAAAATGCTATTTTAGTATGTGTCCATCCCCAAACTAGAGACCTGCCTTCCTTTTCATATCTTTTTCATCAGTAATTTTAAAAGTGGAAAGAAGTGGGGGAGGGGAAGGAAAGAGAAAGAAATATTCCAGATTATTTTCCAAATGTGTTGTGTCCTTTGATTTTGCCCAGTTATGACCAGATCTTAGAAATAGATGAAGTTAGTAAAAAAAAAAAATTAAGTTCTGACCAGCACAGGACACAATATGCTATGATTCTGGAGCCAAGATTTCAAATGATTGCGGAGACAGGGGATGAAGACCTGTCACAGTCTTCAATAATCAGAAACAAAGGTAATGTCATAAAGAGCCTAGTGGAGAAAAGCTGGAAGATTCTAGCCCTAGTCAGCAATCTCTTTGCAACAGGTAGCTGGGAACTGAGGGCCTAAGAAGTGATTGTTTCCATGAGTTAAAAAGAACTTGAGGAATGCCCTACAGTACCCTGCATTGGGAATTTTTATGGGAACCTACTTTTGGGGGGGAGCAAGTGCAGAGATAAGGGGAGGATACTTGTCGACTGTTAGAATTCAAACCAACCATAGCAATCTATTCTAACTCCCTTGTTTTATGAATGGGGAACTAAAGCCCAGAGACAAATGACTTTAGAGAGTCATACATAATTGGAAGCAGTCAGTTTCTAGTAAGAACAAATAAGCCCAAGGGACTTTGGGCTTGAGGGTGCTTTCATGAATAAAAAGCACCAGTTTGGGCAAATCATTGTGAGGAGGGAGGAAGGAGGAAAACGAAAACGCATCATGACAGCCTGAAGTGTCTATTATATCCAACCTTCCTCAAGCACATAATACAATTTGAAAGAGTGGAAGATGGTAATGAAGGAGAGGGGCATGTGTGTGTGTGTTCCTTTAAGTTGAGAAAGAAGACAAAGAAAAGACTTTGCAGCCAGGAGATTCAAACACAACTCTCCCCTGTTCCTCCTTTACAGAAGAAAAGGCTTTTGTGTCCCATATCATCTTGCGCTGTTTTTGTTTTCCTAAAGGACCCCATGCTGACCAGAAAAGTTGGGTAGGGTTAGTGAGCTCTGACCTAACACCTTCCACTTCCTGCTCATCCTCCTATTACCAGGATGTGAATTGGGCAGAAAAGGATGAGAGGCACTTCCTGTCCCTACATAGCCAAAGGCCAGACTCACTGTGACTAGAGGAGAGTGTCTTTGGCACAGCCTGGGAAGGAGGAAATCTTGTTTCCTCTGCTAAATTACCCAGGAGGTGGTACAGAGGGTTGTATAGGAAGTAGGTTAATTGTTGGAGAAGTCACAGGCTGTTTCTTAGACATGGAAATCATAACTCCAATTAGATTAGGTTGGGGGGAGAGGAGGGAAGTCAGAGGAGCAGTTTCCTGAAATATCCAACACACAGAAGCAATATGAGTCCTTATCATCAAGTGAATCATTGGCCTTGCCATTGGCTCGAGAAATCCATGTGATCTGCACAGTTTGGCCTAGATACTAAGGCATAGAAACCAGGGAGTGTAAATGTCTTAACCTTCCCATAATCAAAGGCTAATGGGAGCCCCACTTATCATTCTACCCTGCCAGAAATAGAGAAAGAGAAATTGAATTTTCAAAGCTGTTCCTCTAATAGTTCAAACAGGGTTATTAAACATTTTGGGGAGGGAGAGGGAAAGAAGGCAGCTGAAGGGGGGAAATCCACACATTGTAAACATGTTTAAAATGATCTGGGTAACTCACTTGCCTGGGATGCTGTTGAAAACTTTTACTCATTACTCTTGTCATTGTTATTATCAAAGATACTCACTCCTACGCATCCTTCCTTGCTTCTGGCGGGAGACTTGTCTTGATCAAAAGCAAAGAATAATCACTCTCTCCTTCCAACTATTAAAGAAGGCTCTTAAGAGTAGGGGGCTGGGGGTGGCTAGGTGGCGCAGTGAATAAGAGCTCAGGCACCGGAGTCGGGAAGAGTCGGGAGGACCTGGGAGGACCCGGGATCGGTTTCGGCCTCAGATACTTAATACCCATACAAAATAACTGGCCGTGTAACTTTGGGCAAGTTACTTAACCCCAATTGCTTTAAAAAAAAAAAAAAAGAGTGGGGGGATGGAGCATACGTAATCACATCCATTTTTCCACAATTTGTAATGAAAAGAAAATCTCCCTGGGTGTTCACCTAGGCAATATAACTTCCATATGAGAATGGTTGCTTCTAAATTAGAGAGAAAAGAAGAAATAAGCCAGAATATTTATATAATGGTGGTAAGCAAATGTAGGAAAAACTATAATGAAAGAGAGGGCATCCTTCTGAACTGATTTCACATTACTCTCCACTCTACCACAACCCCAGTCTCATACACTGCTTTGTAGAAAAATTAGATTACTTGTTCCCATACAAGACATTTCCATTTCCCACCTCATTACCTTTGCAAAAGGATGATCCCCATACTTCAAATGCTCTCCCTCCTCACCTCAGCTTCTTGGAATCCCTAGCCCCCTTAAACACTTGGTCCAAGTGCCATATTCTGCATGAGACCTATTCTCATCTCGCCAGCTCAACATACAATACCTACACTGAAATTGATTATTTTTTACTATATCCTCTGGGGTATTCCCCAACTTATACTTGAGGGTTGGAGACCCAGAGGGTAATTGACTACTCTTCCTCAAGGATGTAGGAATAAAACTGATAGGCTATGCTTCTAAAACTGTATATCCTACACCCCTCTGGTGTGCTCCATGTAAACAAAGAGCCAGTTGTTGACTCAGCTTGAAGAAAAGAAATTTACTCATACTCCAAAAAGAAATCAGCACTTAGCACAATGCCTGGTACATAGTAGGAGCTTAAGAAATTTTTATTAAACTGAATAAGAACAATTGGTATAAAATATTCCCAATATCTAGAACACAATCTAGCATGATAATGAGGTCCATGCATAGAAAACGCTAATAGCAAAATGGTAATTCATCATGTGAAGGCTGAAAATTCTTTTCTTCCATTGTAAGGTCCTTCGGAAGGTCCCCTTCGGTTTATCTCTCTGCTAAGATCTGAGGGTCTGCTTTCCTAGAGGCCATAGCTGGTACTTCTCTCCAGTGGGAGTATTCGTGCTTCCTGAAGCTCACTTTCCTTAGGTGACTACTGTTCCATATCCCCATTGTCCATGGTGTATTCCTCCATTCCCAATACATATTTCCTCTGCTCTTGGCCGCTCCTGCTTTGGTGGACACTGCTACTGTTGCCGTTCAGCTCCAACTGCCACTGGGGCCTCCCGAACTCATCGCGTCACCTAGATAGACACATTGATCCTTGAATTCTCATTCATCTAAAATCAAAAAAGAACAAATGCAAAGAGAAAGAGGTAACCATGTGCTCATAGTCACTATGGTCAGGTGGGAACAGTCACCCTTCTCCCCATCAGGCTATCAGAATCAATTCAGAGTAATACTGTCTCCTCACAGTCACAAAAGAAAGAAAACAAGTGTGGGTTCTTTATATATCTTTATATAACAAGGGTGGGTTCTTTATACTCACTGAGTGCTGGCTCAGAAAATCCTAATTCTTCAGTCCTTCCAGCTCCATAGCCAATCAGAGAACTCTTCCTCATCACACAATACAAACCCCCAAGTCATCATGGCCAGAATTAGGTTCAATCTAAACTTCCATGTGTTCTCTTAGACTAAAATCAGACAGAGAATATCTGTGCATGCTTCAAGAACTCATCTCCATAAATGAACCTATCCTCTTTGTATTTCTGTTTTATAGGTGTATGTTTCTTTACCTGTTAACATATTACTTTCTCCCTAGAAGAGTATAAGTTCCTTGAGGACAGGAATTGTTCTGTTGTTGTTTTGTTTTGTTTTTTTTGTATTACCAGTATCTAGTACAATACATGGCTTGTTGAATTTATGTGTTCTGTCATACCCATCTGAAACACCTATCATATATATATGTGTGCACAGGTATTAGCACTCAGAGGTAGGCATGCCCTAGAGAAGGAATTTTAGTGAAAGAACTCTTAATATAATCCAGATTAAAGACTGCATCTATTTGCTTAAACTAGGCCCTATATCAACCTTATTTTGCCTGCCATGCAGATCATAGACATACAACAAAGACATATATGTAAACTAGACTTTTGAGCCCTAAACAAACAGCAGGGTACTTATAATTTGCTCTGGGAAGGATTGTAGAGAATAGCAGCTTAATCCTACAGCCCTGAGAAGTATTGCTTGGATCTCTGATTCCATATTTGTTCTGAGGTATACATAGACATGAGGCAAGGGGAAATGTTCCCTCATAGGTCATGAAGGGATAAAGGACCTGAAATTTTTTATGTTTGTACTTCCAATCTCCTGCCTGATCCCAAATATCATTTACCAAAAGGCCCTCACTTCCACCTACACCTGAACATCTACTAGTCTCACATCAACATAGTGTATTTAATGCCTTATGACAGGAGTTCTTAAGTATTTTGGTTTCATGGACATCTTTGGCAGTCAGTCTAGTGAAGCCTATGAACCCCTTCTCAGAATGCATGAAATAAAATACCAATATTACAAAGGAAACCAATTATATTGAAGTATAGTTATCAATATTTAAAAAAAAAAAAACATGTTCATGTACTCCAGGTTGAAACCTCCTCTCACAAATCTCATCTATTACTCTTAATTCCAGTCATCAAGCAACAAGAGTTTGGATCTCTTCCCTCCCTCTTTCTTTCCCTCCCCCTGCCAGAACCCCTTCCCCACCCACAAAGTCCTACTTAGTAGATGAGCTACAGAGAATTGTTTGTGCAGGGAGTGGTTCAGCCTTCTCTTTCTGTCCCCACTGCCTCCCCCACTCTCATCCTCTCCCTTTGATAGCTAACACCAAATTCCCAGCAGCTGGTTTTGTTGCTGCAATGCAGGGGAATGCTTTCTTAATGCAGTACAGAGGTGTCTACATAGGGCAAGTCAGAAGATCCCATTGGCCACAGCTGGATAGATGCGGTTTTCGAGTATTGTTTGTGCACTTGTGTGACTAATAATTACCTACCTGCCTGGCCCAGGATGAAACCTCTCTCCTACTCACCTGGCACTTGGAAAGAAATCTGCTGGCTTTCTTCGGCAAATTGTGTTCATAGGAAAGGCTGAGAGATCAGGTCGGGGGGGAAATTAGCTAGAGGGCCTCTAGGAAAGCTGTTGAATCCTGGAACTGAGGACACTGCTTTACCTTGTTTGTTTAAGTGAAGGAGGATTTCAAAATAACAGTCTTGGCTGATAGAACGTAAGTGTATTCATGAAGAAAGGTAGAGAAGATGAAAAGCCCATCTTAGATCCCATCTAAAGTCGGTTTTTATCAATCATATGAGTCTCAGAGGGCTATGTATAGAATGACTTAGTTGACTGAATGAATGAATGAATGAATGAATAAATGAATGAATGAATGGATATGATAGAATAAAGAGGATGGGAGGAAAAGAGGAAATAAAAATAAGCCAGGCTGATAAGAGCAGAATTGATTCTGAGGATCACAAATTTCAATTTGGAAAGGACCTTAGAGGTTAGATGGTCCAACACTCATTTTACAGAAGAGGAAACTAAGGCCCAGAGAGATTAGATAAGGTGACAGTGAGAGAGGGAAGAGGCAGAATTTGAACCAAGAACCTTTGATTCTAAATGCTTTACCCCTGCACTATTTTAAAACTTTCCCCAAAAAATGAGAAGAAAAGAAGCCTTAGGAAAAACTAGGTGGTGTATTTTGTTTGTATGAGTACACATCCATGATTCTCGTTCTGTAACACAGTTGATGTTTCCACAGGAGCTGTTACATCCCAGGCACGCACAATAACACCCCCTCAGAAGATCAGAAAGCCACCGACTGGAGCTAGCCTTTCCTCAGTAGTCACCTGAGGCGTGGCTTGGTCTCCACCCTTTGTAAAACAACACACAGAGAATTCTAGGCTCAAACTATCACAACATATTCTCTAAGCTAATTGTACCCTTGGATCTTTCATTCAAGAAAAACTCCCAGAGCAACTACTATGAGTAAGACTGGTCTCAAGACACTGCTCTTCCTCACTTACTGACACTGAGATTCTCGCCTTGCAGGTGCCCACTTAATACTGACCAGAGCTATGATGTAAACCCCATGTTTATTCAGCCTTTTGGAGTGTGTGTGTGTGTCTTCTCTCCCTAACTCCCCCACACTTTGGGGACAAGAATCTTGACCCGTACAATCTTTATGTCCTGTTATTTTATATTCCTGGGGTGGTAAACAGTGAATATGTGTTTATTTGATTGGGAAAATATGCCAATGAATTATGAAGAAAGGGAACAAGCATTTATTAAGTGCCTACTCTATGCCCCCCCCAATATAAAGGCAGCTAAGTGTCACAGTGGATAGAGTACTGGGCTTGGAAATAGGAAGACTCATCTTGAGTTCAAATCTAGCCTTGGACATTGACTAGCTGTATGGCTTAACCCTGCTTGCCCCAGTTTCCTCATTTGTAAAATGAACTGGAGAAGGAAATGGCATACTCCAGTATCTTTGCAAAGAAAACTCCAAATGGGATCACAAATAATAATACAGGACTGAATAGCCATATAGCAGGCACTGTACTAAAAACAATTATTTTCTCATTTGATCCTCAAGAAGGATTATTCTTCAGATAAGTGCTATTATTATGTCCATCTTACAGGTAGGGAAATGGAGACAGACAGAGGTTGAGTGACTTGCCTGAGGTTACACAGCTAGTATCTGAGGTCACATTTGAACTCAGGTCTTCCTGACTCTAGGTCCAGGTCTCTGTCCGTTGCACCACCTAGCTACATCAGGATGACCTGGAAGGATTCCAGAGTTTTGTTTTGTTTTTATCAACAAAATTAGAAACATAAATGTAAATAAGATCATCATAATTCCTCTATCTAGTGAGGAAGGTAGGGACATGGAGAGGACTCATTAAAAAAAAAAAAGGTCTTCGGGTTAGTAAGATTTTATTAAACCTTATAATGAGACACTTCCCATTTTGAGTTTGGATAGTATGCTTCCTTCAATCACTTTTTCTTATATGATAGGTCAGGTAAGGGTTTTTACAAGAATGTTTTTTGTACTCTTATAAAAACAAGCAAACACTTTAGTTTTTCCCATTTTAAGGAAATAGAATCTATTATATAAAGTTAAGCTCAAAGGATAGTATGAGTTCAACTTTTTAAAAAGATTTCTTTTTTTTATTTGGTTTTGGTTTTTTTTTTTTTAATGAAGGAAACTGGTACAGTGGAATGATCCCTGGATGTAATTGCAAAAGACTTAGATTTGGGTTCAAATCCTGACTTGTTTTGTAAAAAGGTTGGACCAAATGACCTCTGAGGTGCTTTCTGGCTCTTGGTCCTATAATTGGTCATTGACTTACCCTATGATTATATGTGGAGAAACTTTAACTTGAAAGTAGTTACTTGGGGTTTTGACCAGAGTGGTTTCATATAATGTCTTACTTAGAAGCTTGCTGAAATATTTATACCACCATAAAAAATTATTGGTCCATAACCAATAAAAATGAAAATAAAGCACCTTTGTATTTTCTAAGTTGGCTCCCAAGGACTTGATTCTTTGCTTGGTGTCTCTTAATTTCCTATGGGAATTGTATACACAAGGATTAAGTACCAGGCAGGACCTGAAGTAAAAGAAAATAAACCAGACTCACTCATTCTTTCCTCTTCCCTCCAACTATTATCCCTTTATTTTCTACCCTTGCCTCCCACTAGGGAGGAATGATGAAGTGAGGAAAAGGAAGGAAAAGGAAAGGAAAAGGGAGAAGGTAAAAAGGAAAGCAATTAGGTGCCATAGTGGGTAAACTTGGCATCTGGAAGACCTAAATTCAAATCCTTCCTCAATCATTTACTAGCCATGTGACCCTGAGAAAACCAATTAGCCTTTCTCAGCCTCAGTTTCCTCATCTTCAAAATGGCAATGGCAATAATAGTAGTTATGATAATCAAATGAGATGATATATGTGATACTCTATGATAAGATAATATATAAGTGAAATAATATGTGATAATATACTATGTAAATGTTGAGATACTATTGGAGGAGGATCATGGTAGAGTCAAAAAGAACCCTAGCTTTTTAATCTGAGACCTAAACCCCACCTCAGTCATTTCCTGGCTATGTGACCTTGAGCAAGTAACTACAGCCTCTTTTGAGTTTGTTTTCTCATTTGTAAAATGGAGAAGGTGTATGGGCTAAATTGTCTCTATGTCTCTTCCAGCTTTCAGTTTTAAATGTATGATCCTGTAAGAGTTAGAGGGTAGGGGTCAGCATCCACAGAAATCCCCCATTCCCCTAAATGGAACAGGATTTCATAATAAGACTTGGAATTCAGTTTCAGGTGGCTCTATCTATCCCACAAGAGAAGTCTGAGTAGAACTTATTTGGGGTCACTAGTGGAGAAATAGTGTCACTATTCTTATTAGCATATTGGTCTTGGGTGATGTCTTAGTGAAGCTGTCAGGACTATAAAAGCCCACTAAATTCAAATTATTTGCCTATCTGCCCAAACAGCATTTAAGATTAGAGAAAATATATCCATTTAAAAACCCTTCCAGCCCTGGATTGGGATTTCCATATACACAACACAAGCAGAACAAGCCTCATTTTATGAGCCTGACATGCAAAGAGACACCCCCTGTTTAAACACATTTAGGCCTTTCTGGGTTTTATTTATTTACCCTGGACTTGGTAGCATATGGACAGATGAGGCCTCCACTTCTATAAGTACTCATCGGTCATAACACCTCCCTCCAATCAGTCTCTCTTCTGTGCTCTGCAATTTATTACATTTCCAATAAAAAGTTCGTTTCTGAGGTTTGCTGGTCTTTCTTTGGATTCCATCTGCAGCCAGTACCATGAACTTGTCAGTTCTCCCTAGATTTCTCAGGCCATCCCTAATTTGATGGTTGGAGAGAGAGACAGAGACAGAGACAGACAGAGCGAGAGACAGAGACAGAGGGAAAGACAGCAATAGAGGGAAAGACAGACAAGGAGAGACAGAGACAGACAGAGACAGAAAGAGAGACAGACAGAGACAGCAGTATAACCGGAACTGTAGGAAATGACCACAAAGAAATTAAAGATAGATTATTTGTCTTGGGCGACTCAGAATATGATGCTTCTTCAGTCTAAAGGAGACAGAACAAGCACCCATGAAAAATGTGTACAGAAGAAATATAAACAAAGCACATAACTAATTACAGCTGGACAGACATAATTGCTGAGGGGATGCTGCGGTGAGCCCGGCGATAGGGGCCAGGTGGGATTAATTTAGGAGAGGGCTCGGGGTGGGAGGGAGGTCACAAAAGTCCGGCTTTCACTGTTGTAGACTGCTAATTGAAAACAAAAGGGAAAGGTAAATGTTGCTTTCAGATCCTCTTGCCAAGGCAGATGATTGAGATGGTGATGAGGAGTCTTCTTAATTTCTTATTTAATTGGGCGGAGTTTCCCCAAGGAGTCTAAATATTTCAGCCACTCCCCCAGTTTCCAGGTAAAGACTTCCTCTGGTAGAACACAGTTGTTCATTCTTACAATGGATCGAGGACCTGAATGAGGGAGCTTCCCTGTTGCTGTGGCAAAGGGAACGGGGTCTTTGGGCATCTCCCATCCCCAGGTTCAGATTTTTAAAATGGTTACCCGAATGGGGAAAAAAGTGACATTTCTGGTCAATAGCAAGCATTCCCTCCCATCCATAGATGGATTTTTTAAAATAAACTAGAGTGTTGGAGGCAAGGAAATGCAAAGAAGACTCTCATTCTTGAATAGGATTTTAAAGGTGGCAAAGCACTTTACACATATAAGGCATCTAGGTGTTGTAGTGATCTGAGTTCAAATCCAGCATCAGACACTTATTATCTGTGAAACTCTGGGTAAGTCTCAGCATCACTTTACTCATCCATAAAATGGGAATAATAATATACCTCATGGGGCTGTTATGAGTATCAAATGAGATGAAATATGTAAAACATTTTGCAAACTTTAAAGTCCTATATAAATGCTAGTTAGATATTAGTAATTTACTCCATCCATACAACAGCCCTGTGAGATAAGTATTATTATTATCCCCATTTTACAGTGAGAAAAGTGAGACACAGAGAGTTTAAGGAAGTTGGTGCTTAATAAATACTTGCTGATCAGTGGATGGATTGACTTGATTGATTGATGCTATCCATCAAGTCCTTCTTTCTCTCAAATACCTCTGACTGATTCCCTGGGATGCCCAGAAGCCATTCTGTGTCCTTGAAACACTTACCTTCCTAATGCCCTAGACTGTGGGCAGTTCTAAACAAATACCAAGCTACCTTCACCTACATAGCTGATGTCAATAGGCGAATACCAGCCTATATATTCTTCCCAGGTTTGAGGATGTTGGATGAAAAGTGATATTTTTTTTTCTTAATTTTTTTTTTGCTTTTTTTGGAGGGGGGAAGGTAGGGCATTTGGAGTTAAGTGACTTGCCCAAGGTCACACAGCTAGTTTTTGTGTTTTGTGGTATCTGAGGCCGAATTTGAACTCAGATCCTCCTGACTTCAGGGCCGGTGCTCTATTCACTGAGTCACCGAGCCCCCCCATTCCCTTCTTAATTTTGTTCCCTCTTCAGCAAAGTTGACTTTTTGGGAACTCAGCCCTGAGCTGTAAACATAGCCACTGAGACCTTTGCTCTGTTTTACTACAGAATTTATGATTTGTTTACGTTGAAGGTGAGGATCAGGCAGGAGGAATAATCCTAGAGACTTTAGGTAGACTTTGCTCAAAAGGGAAAAAAAGACAATCTGGGTCCAGAGAATTAAAACATTTCCTTGTTCCATGCATGATTTGTGGGCACTTCCAAGAAGAGAGGTCATGCCCCAAGGAAATCAGTCCAACTGGCCAACTGTTGAGCATCAGACCTGCCCCTGGGAGCTTGAGACAAATTTCACAGAATCCATCAAGAAGCCTGGGATTGGGGAAATTCCTTTTCTCCATGGAAGATCAGCATTAGTGGCTGGGACAACCTAAAAGACTGACCTCAGATTTTATCATGGACAATTGTTGGAACTCACCCTACTTTTCTTCAAATAGTGGCTAAGGACACAGGTGATTTTTAACTGGTAGTGGACTCTTAAGGAATAATTTCCAGAAAGAATTGTCCTGGGAAGACTACACTTGCAAACACACCCCTCATTAAAAGAAAACCTTCCAAATGAGACAGAAATTCCATAACCTCTCTTAGTAGCACCATCAAAAAACAAATTTCAATTCAAATCAATAAATGCCTAATGTATATAAGGCATGTTTTATTGGTTCAATTGTACTTTTCCCCTCAAAATCTGAGTGAGGCTTATAATCACACTCTAACTCTTATCCACCTTGCCTCTTGTAAGCTAGGAAAAAAGAATGGGAGAATGGGAACTTGTGTATCCTGACCTCTTGTGTGGGTGTGTGTGTGTTTGTGTGTGTGTGTGTGACTTTCTTTCTCAGGGGTATGCAGAAACTACAAGACAACAGTGGATAGTTGGCACACCTCAGTAAGGAATAGAAACTCTCAAGCCATTTAATTTCTTGGAGACCCAGGCAATCTCTAAGCTTCTCTTATGTTAAGGTAGAGTTTTTGATCTCTGTAAGTTGAGGGAGAGTTGAGGTAACTAAGAGACATGGTAGATAGAGTGCTGGACCTGGAACCCCAAAGATCTGAGTTCAAATCTACCCTCAGATACTTACTAGTTGTATGACCCTGAACAAGTCACAACCTCTACCTGCCTCAGTTTCTTCAACTGTAGAATGGGGATAATAATAGCACCTACCTTGCAGGGTTGTTGTGAGGATCAAATTAATTAATATTTCTAAATAATTAGCTTAGTGCCTAACACATAACAGGCATGATATAAAGCTTATCTTCATTCACAAAAGGAAATTCATTACCAGGAGTTACCTACACCAATAAAATCATAGGTCTGATTAAAATGTATATATACATACATATACATATATACATGTATGTGTGTGTGTGTGTGTGTGTATAATTTCAATGTGGTAATTTTGTGTTGAGAGGTTGTGTAAACAGTGAGCAGGGAACTGGGCCTAGACTTAGAAATAGGCAGGTTCAGATCCCTGCCTCTGACCTTTACTATGTGACCCTGGTTATAACACTGAAGCTCTCTGAACCTCAGGTAACTTCTAAGCCTTAGCTACTAATAAAATGATAGCATTTCCATTCTAGAAATCATAAATTCTTGGCTTGTTGACATAATTTTTGTAATTATTTTTCTAAGTATACCTGCATACGTACAGACATAAACTCAGACCACACTTCCCATTTGAAGGTATGGGAATCCTCTTCATACAATAAATACCTACAGAGATTATTGTATTAAATTCAAAGACACAGGGCAGAAATGTGAGTGCTGGAGGCCCATAGAAATAGTCAATTCTTCAGGATTCCTAAGAGAGTAAGGGCCTACTAGCCTAGGAGCAGAATGTAAGAAGTTGAGGGAGGCTGGATGAGATCAGGGAAAAGCTAACCATTTATATTAACCTCCTCTCCTCAGCCCAGAAGAGTACTTGGCACTCTCTCCAAAGGGGGTAGTCTTAGGTAAATTTCCATTGGCCCACATGAAAGAAAAATTCAGTCTGAGCAATGAGGAAATCAGGTAGAAACTTCTATTTGTTCTCAAAACTGAGGTGTGTGAGGAGCTGATTTGGAAACAGTTCTGGGAAGGTGACAAAGAAGGATGGAAGGATGGGTGCTCTGGGGCTGTGAAAGAAAGGGCAAGAAAGAAAAGAAAAAAGTGGAGTCGTCCCATCTGTTTCATCGTAGGGGCAATGGGATAGTGTGGTACTTCAGTGCATTGGTGTCAAAATCAAATAGAAACGGATCCCTGTGGACACATATTGTCTTAGATTATCCATGTTGCATTTTTATGTATTTTGTTAAACATTTCTTAATTACATTTTAACTTGGTTCTGGCCATACTTGGTAGTTCTTTGAACATACTTGTGGGGGAAAAGAGAAAGAAATTTGATATTTCTGTAGTAAAGAGGATGAGCAGCCCTGAAAGGAGTCTGGCAAGCCCTCACGCCAGAGATACCAGTCCTCTCCAAACACCCCATGCAACAAATACCTTTGGTGCCCACCTGTCACCCAACTCTCAATGCTCCAAGAAGCTGTAGCATGCTCAGCCACCACACCCCAGTAAAACTTTTTAGACAGACGAGATAAACCAGTTTGAGGGTAACACATAGTCCTCAAACCTGTCAGTGAGTTAGAGGGCTGTCTACCCCAAGCATGTGAAGACTTCCCCAAGTGGAAAGGGCAGATGGGAACAATTTGTTTCAAGAACCATGAAGGCAGCTGAAGCAAGTCCTGCTGAGTGCTTAGAGCTTGGTCAGATATCAGACGCCAAGGTCATCCACTGTATCCAGGGCCATTGCCAGTCATCTTGACTTTTGTCCTTCCACTGGACTTCGATGACTCTGGAAGAGAGAGTGGGACTGATGACTTTGTGCAGCTCTGCCTCACTTGAATCCAATTCACTGACAAGTCAAGATGTTACCTGTGATATCATTGGTCCTCTATGAAGGACCATAGATAGACAATGGGTCACAGACTCAGGAAGACACAGGTTCAAGCCCTATCTCTGATACATAATGGTGGCTTGACCCATAGCAAATCACTTAACTTACCATTGCCACAGGCAACTCTCTAAAACTATAAATTGCAGAGCTTGAGTCAATCTGCATGAATTAAGGAAATTTCCCTACCTAGAGTTCCCTGCCTGAATAAATCACAGGTGGTGCAGTGGATAGAGGCCTGGCCCTGGAATCAGAAAGACTTGAGTTTACATCTACCCTCAGACACTTACTAGCTGTGTAACCCTGGGCAAATCACTTAACCGTTGCCTGCCTCCGTTTCTTCAACTGTAAAAGGCGGATAATAGCAACAAAATCACAAGGCTGTTGTGAGGAACTGAGATAATATTTCTAAAGCACTGGGCACAATGCCTGACACACAGTAGGTGTTATATAAAAACTTATTCCCTTCCATGTGATAAAAATAATACTGCTAGGACCAGTAGATGGAGGAGAAATCTCATGACACATTTGTTTTGTACCTTTCCAGTGTACTTTCCATGTGATATTGCATATTATAGCCTTATTCCCATTTGTAAGCACCATGAAGCTAGAAATTGTGTCATATATGGCCTTTCTTCTCTCTCAAGTACTAGTATAGATCTCTACCCATAGTTGTTGCTTACAGAATGTTTGCTTAATTTAATTGAATGGAACTGAATTTCTCAAAGCTCATCTGTTCAGCATTTCCCACTATTTTATGTAACCCAATTTTTTTCTACCTCATTTCTATAATTGTCAATGCTTTTTTTTTTACTTACAAGAATGCCTTACATTTTTATGTAGTAGGCAACTTATTTGCTTCTAGAAAACATGGTAGATTTCTCCCTAACAGGTCATTGTTTTCATGCAATAATTTTACATAATGACTTTTCAACAGATATATCCCAAAGCAAAGAACCAACACATGGGTCTCCCAGAAACAATGAAGGCATAGAAATGACACTATTGCATTTATAGATACTTTTTTTTTCCTTTCAGATATACTTCATTTTAGGTTGTAGCCTTGAGTCAGATGCAGCCAACATTCATCACACTGTTATAGGAGTCTTCGAAGTTCTAAGTCTAAAAGAATTCTGTAGAATAGGTTTTTTTATTATTATTTTCTTTAGGGCATTGAGGAGCAAAAGACTTTTTTCTATTTAAATCACAGAAGATTTAAAGACTTTGTGAAAAGGGTACTAAATGGGGAGTAAGGAAGCCTAGGTTACAGTCCCAATTTTCCTATCAAAGGTTGAGTCAATGTTGTTACACTCTAAGGTAGGGTAAAGATTGGAGCCCATAGCTGAGAGTAAGGGAAGGTCAGATACCGACAATTGGCCCTAGGGTGTATCTGTCAACTAAGCTTGCTCAATTACTGGTAAGTTAGGTTGGGGCCATAAGGGGATTCAGGGTCATACCTAGAACATAAATTCACCTTGGAAGAAAGACCATAGTGTGGGGAGTATGAAGACCAGTCCAAAAAAGGACTGTTGGCCTGTACCACAATTTTGTAACTTACATAGAAAGACACAATTTCACCATTGAAGGAAGGACTGGAGAATAGAATCTGCTTTAGGCAGATCAAGCAAAAGGGAGGTGTGAGTCAAACTCAGAAACAGAAGAAACAGAGAGCCCTCAAAGGAAAGTAAATGTTCTGCTTTTAGAGCCCAGAACACAGAAACGCACCCCCCTCCACTCTGCTGTTGGTGGTCCTTCGTTCTCAAAGAGGACCAATGACATCACAAGGTGATGTCTTGACTTCAAGTGAATTGGATTGTGAATGAGGTAGAGCTGTGCTCAGTCATCAGCCTCACCCTCTCCTCCAGACTCATCAAAGTCCAGTGGCAAGACAAAAGTCAAGATGACTGGTCTTTCCTAGGCCTCAATTTGTCTGAGGCAACACCCATTCAATGACTAAGGGCTAGGTCAAAACCTGAAAGGATGAGAAAGCTTTGAGGCTTAAGTAGAAAAATCTTTTTCACTGAAAGTCAAGGTAGCAAGTGAGACTTTCCCTGTCTTTTGTGGGTGGGTCAAGGTAAGTTATCCTGAGAATGACCAAGTTGTAGAGCTACACAAGGAAAGAGAATGCCTAGGCCCTAGACGCCTACATCCATAATTTAAGACTGAAAAAGCAAATTCCAGAGGTGTGAGATATTGCAGCTCTGGCCAGCCAAATCCATGCCAAGGAATTGGATTAATACCAATGCCAAGAACAGGTAGGAGGTTAGGTTAGGTAAGAGAGAGTCCGGACAGAGTGGGCCTAATGCCAGAATTAAACTAAGAACATTGAAACAGTTACCCCTTTCATCAGTCAGGTTTAAGACACTCCACCTCATCACTTTGCACATTTGTATGTTTTGTATAAGTCCTTCTCTAAAAAGGTAGGAAGGAAGGAAGGAAGGAAGGAAGGAAGGAAGGAAGGAAGGAAGGAAGGAAAGAAGGAAGGAAGGAAGGATATATTAAGTCCTTACCACGTGCAAAATATCATGTTAAACTAGAAATGTAAACAGAAAAGCAAAACAGTCTTTGCTCTCAAGGAGCATAATTTAATGGGGGAGACAACACATGTGGAAGGTTTCAGACAAAGCCAAATAGAAACATCCCACGGTCTTCAGAGTACAATGGCAAAGCAGATGTTAATGCCTCTTCTTTAATTTCATTCCCACTAATAAAATCACATCATTTTCTGATATTGAGCCACATTGACAGTAAATAGTTTCCTTTCCAAGTCTTCCATAGTTGGATAGAGGATAGTATACTATTTCTAGGAAGTGGAAGGTGACAGTCAGATGGTGCAGTGGATAGAGCTCTAGAGTTGGGAAGACCTGAGTTCAAATGTGGCCTTAGACACTTCCTAGCTGTGTGACTCTTCATAAGTCATTTACCTCTGCCTGCCTCAATTTCCTCAACTGTGAAATGGGGATGATAATAATAGCACCTATCTCATAGGGTTATTATGAGGGTCAAATAAGATGATATTTGTAAGGTATTTAGCACAATGCCTGGCACATAGTAAGGCCTTAAATAAATTTTTGTTCACTGCCTTTCCCTAAAAGATAAGAAGAGAAAAGTAGGAAGCCTGTCAGTCTTCCTCCAAGGGCTTCTGGTGGTAGGAAATCCATTAGCTGGAGATAGATGGCTAGAGTGGTCCTGGCCAGTACAAAATAAAATGGCTTCACACAACAGTGGTGGTGGGAGGAGCCTAGGATGGCTCTCCTCTCCCTGCCTGGCTAATAGCTCCATCAAAGCTATGGAACACTGCCTAGTCAATCCCTTGGAGCTTCAGCTTAATCATCTTAAGCTTCTGTTTAATCATCAACAATGGAATTGAAAATATCACTAAAGGAAAGCAAAGTCTGAGTGATTTGAAAACCAATGATGGTGCCATAAAATAGATAATGTAACATACCTCCCTCCCCGCAGAGAATCAACTGCTAGGTGTGAATGCTGAATACACCTTCAGATGCGGTCCCTGTATCTGCTATTTTCCTTAACTTTTTTTATTTGTTACGGAGGAAATTTGGATTAGATTCATAGACTCATGGTTCTAAAGCTAGAAAAGACTTCAAAGACCATCTAATCCACCCCCATACACACACTTTACAGATGAAGATGCTGGAGACTAGAGAGATTAAATGACTTACCCAAAGTCACACCAGTAAATCTCAGAGGCAAGATTTCAAGACAGTTTTTCTGACCCCAGTCACCTTGCAGGAGGAACAGCTGCAGCAAGTTGGGAGGGGGGCACAGAGAGGACACAAAAGGGAGGTGTGCAATCTGGGCCCAGTCTAGTTACCTCTGTTGTTCTTGTTGATCCTTCATCATCAAAGAGGACTGAGCATACCATGGGGGGATGTCTTCACTCGAAAGTGAATCGGATTTAAGTGAGCTAGAACTGTGCAAAGTCATCAGCTTCACTCTCTTTTCTAGAGTCATCAAAATCCAGTGGCAAGACAAAAGGCAAGATGACTGATGACCTGGGATGCAATGGATGAAGCACTCCAGAGCACCAGCAGCTCTCAGAGACTGTGAGCTCTGCTATTGACTTGCCACCTGCCACCACTATGGTTTTTTTGTTGCTGTTTCTAACAACAAGTGATTTATTAATCAATCACTGACCATATAAAAGCAAACTAACCCCAGTCTTGTTTGTCATTTTAATGTTGTCCATGGGATTTTCTCTAGGCAAAGATACTGGAGTGATTTGCCATTCCCTTCTCCAATGGATCATCTTTTGTCAGAACTTTCCACTGTGACTTGTTCATCTTGCTCATACATAGCTGTTCATATGTTGTCTCTCCCCATTATATTGTGAAAATGTTTGAACAACTGTGTATAAGCAAGATATATATAATAAATTGGAGATAATTAGTAAAGGAACATACTAATCTTATGGAGGATTAGGAAAGGTGTCTTTTAGGAGATTTTAACTGAGAGATGATAAAAGTTTTGATGGAAATAAAGATTTTGGGAAATTATCTTTAAGATTGCAATATAATCTAATTCCATATGTGCTGTCATTATTTTCCCCCAATAAAAATATATGCCCCTTGATGCTGACAATCACCTTTTCAAGTGAATGTATTTTACAGAAAAGATCCTCTTTGCTTTGGGCTTTTTTGCTAAATTAACTCTATACTAACTTATCATCCATTCATTCATTCATTCTTAAGGGGATATGCCTCTTGTAGGCCTTAATTCACACATCATTTGTGATGCTTACCCTGTTTGCAGATTAAAAGTAAAGAGCAGTCTGGTGCCACATAATGACAAATCATTCTTAAAATGCCTGTAACAATGATGATGAGGCCCAAGGGAAGTAAGAGGGACTTTTAAATGGATTGCTTAACATTAAATGAGACTAATTCTAAAAATGAGCTGCCATGAATCATACAGGAAAATCAAGTCTCACAAAAAGAGGCACAAAAACAAAACAAAGAGGGTTCTGACAAATATAGGAAAATTGTTATTTTCTCCCAAGGTCCACAATTCCAGTTAGCCAGGAAGTGAATTGTAGCCATTTTGGTCTTATTTATTATCATGTATCTTAGGTACCTTGATTATCTCCAGGGCATATGAGTGAGAGAGGAGTGGTTATTTCCTCCTGCTAAGAAGTCTGATAGCAGAGCGAGTAGTAAGTATGTCAGGAAGCACTGACCTTCAATAAGGGTAATCTATGATACCCTTTGACCCTTAAGGAACACGTGCAGGGAGATGGCTTTCTTGACCCCCACATGCATTTCTGGAAGGAAGGGAGAGATGGAGGTCAATGACACAAGTAAGTTTTGGTGTCTAAGGGATCTAGACCCAACCTAAAACATAATGGAGCTTATCCCTAGGATTCATACATCTTGTCACAAGCATATCCCAACATGTAACAGAGGATGCAGCAGTGTGTTCTATAGCCCTGCTTAACCAATCGTGGGGAATACCACTCCCAAAGCATTCAGAGATAGAGGTTCTCTATTGTATATCACTTGCAAATGGAAGCTAGCTGGGAGAAGAACAAATCAATCTGATTCTGGGACCTTGACTAAGGTGTACAAGCCCAGGTGAAATACCAGGGCCCATGTGGCCATGGACCACAATTGCCAAGTTTGAATTTCCTTCTTCTTCTTCTTGTTAAGTAGAAAAAGTTTAATAAAAGGGAGATTATTTTCACTTTACACTTTTGAACCAAGATAAAACAGCACTCTTCCTCAGAGGAAATTGTGGACTTTACAACTTAGAACTCAGGAGTTAACTTTAAATTTTACAACATAACACCTTTGATAATAGCCATCAAGTTATAAGGAATCTAGAAGACCACCATCAGTCCCTTCTTCCTCCTCCAGCTTAGATTTCTTTGAGACGTATTCACCATCTTCATTACCTTGCATCTTCTTTATATTTATATTGAATACAAGTTCAGCATTGTGATTTAGCTCTAGTTACTGTTTTAGGGCTGCAAGTTCCTTGGGTCTTGATGGTTCATATTTCCTTACTAAGATTTTCTCACATTTCATTGTTTCCACTAACTGTGACAAACAAGTTCAATTATCTTTTAGTGTAAGACTGTTTGATAAGTAATTTTTCATATTGATTCCAGCCTTGGAGGCACTAAACAAAATGGTAGTCAGAGCAATCTCTGAAGGTGTATATAAAAGGTAAGCATCTATCAAAGCAATTCCATTAAGTCATCATTGGGAGCCAAGATGGCAGAGTATAGCTGAAACCTAGCTGGATTTTCCTAACATTTCCTTCCAAACAATGTTAAAATAATGCTTCAAATTAAATTTTTTTTCCAGTAAAAGACAAGTTAGAAAGTTAGTAAGAGAGGTGACACTGGGGTGGGGGCCAGCCCAGAGCATGTCAACAGCACAAGCAGTAAGTAGGCTTTGGAGGCAGTCACAGCAGCAGCAATAATAGCAGTTTGGGGAGCTCTCAGCCCAGAGATAATGAGTAAGTCAGACAGTTGATCAGAAAGAGATTACAGGGAACTCTTTGCAGGCCCTTGGTATAACTGGAGCTGACTGGCAGCTCTATTGCCCTTAAGCAGCTCTGGGTTACAGTTCCTAGGAAGAGAGGAGCACTTATGATCAGTCACAAGGGAGCAGGGGCTGGGGTCTCACAGTCAAGGGGCCAAGAGAAAAGCTAGCATTTATGACTGCATGAGAACAGGAGACCTGGTCACAGTTCCAGGAATAAAAGGAGCACTAGTCCCTGGGCTTCAGGGGAATGGATAAAAACCAGAGTGCAGACCTGGAGAGCAATCACCATATCTCTCCCAAGATACCACCACCTTAGAGGCACTCAAAAATTTCAGACCCCCAGAAAACAGATCTGAAAACAGCAGCATGAAAAAGCCCAAAGCTTGACACATTGCCTCCTCACCCCCAGGTGAGCAGAGCACAATTTTAATAAAGTTCAAAATGAAGAAATAGGCTGGGAAAATGAGTAAAGTACAAAAAAAGAACTTGATCATAAAAAGCTACTATGGTGGCAGGGAAGACCAAGACATAAACTTAGAAGACAATAATATCAAGTCCAAAAGAAAAATGTTAGTTGGACTCTGAGCCAAAAAGAATTACTAGAAGGATTAAAGAAAAAGATAAGAATGGTAAAGGAATAATTGGGGAAGGAATGAGAGTGATGAAAGAAAATTATGAAAAAAAAAAGAATTAGCAGCTTGGTAAAAGAGGCACAAGAAATTTTGAAGAAAAATTTAAAAGCAGAATTGGCCTAATGGTAAAAGAGACATGAAGATTCAATGAAGAAAAGAGCTCCTTAAAAAGCAGAATTGGCTAAATGGAAAAAGAGGTTAAAAAAACTCACTGAAGGAAATAATTCCTTAAAAATTAGAAGTAAGCAAGTGGAAGCTAATGACTCCATAAGATTTCAATGTATAATAAAATAAAGTTAAAAGAATGGGGGGGGGGGGGAATGTAGGCGGGGAGGAACAGAAGAAAACAACTGACCTGGAAAATAGGTCAAAAAGAGATCATTTAAGATTTAATGGACTACCTGAAAACCATGATTTTTAAAAAAAGAGCTAAGACATCATGTTTCAAGAACTTGCCAAGGAAAACTGCCTCCATCTCTTAAATCCAGAGGGTGAAATAGAATCCACTGATCATATCCTGAAAGAGATCCCAAAATGGAAACTCCCAGGAATATTACTACCAAATTCCAGAGCTCCCAAGTCAAGGAGAAAATGTTGCAAGCATCCAGAAAGAAAGCATTCAAATATTCTAGAGCCACAGTCAGGATCACACAAGATTTAGCACCTTCCACATTAAAAAAGAAGAGGACTTGGAATATGATATTCAGGAAAGTAAAGAAGCTAGTATTACAACCAAGAATAACCTACCCAACAAAACTAAGAATAATCCTTCAGGGGGGAAATAGTTATTTAATGAAATAGAGGATTTCCAAGCATTCCTGATGAGAAGACCAGAGCCAAGTAGAAAATTTGACATTCAGACAAAAGACTCAAAAGAATCATAAAGAGGTAAATATGAAATAGTAATCATAAGGGACTCTATAAAGTTAAAATGTTTATGTTCTTATATGAGGAAATGATTCTTGTAAATCCTAAGAATTTAGTCATTATTAGGGCAGTTAGACAGAGTCTACATAGACAGAAGGCATGAGTGTGAGTTGATTATGTTGAGATGATCTCCCAAAAAATGAAGGGGTGAGAAAGGATGCCCTAGGAGAAAGGGGAAGGGAGAGGTAGAATGTAGAAATTTTTTCTCACATAAAAGAGACATGCAAGGAAGAGCTTTCAGAGTGGAAGGAAAATGGGGAGAGGAGGTAGCAGGCAATGCTTGAACCTCACAGAATTGGTTTAAAGAGGAGTATACATATTCAGTTGATACATAAATTGTTATGCAATAGGGAAATAGGAAGGGAAGGAAGAGATGGGGGGCATGAAGATGATAAAAGAGAGGATATATTAAGAGAGACAATGGTCAGAAGCAAAACAGACTTTTGATGAAGGACAGGATAAAAAGAGAGAAACAGATAAAACAAAGTAGGATGGAGGGAAACACAAAAAGTAATCATAACTGTGAATATGAATGGAATGAACTAACATATAAAACAGAAGCAGATAGCAGAATAGATTGGAAACCAGAATCCAACATTGTGTGCAAGAAACACACTTGAAACAGAAAGACACAATGTTAAAATAAAGGGATGGAGCAAAATCTATTATGCTTCAGCTGAAGTAAAAAATGGCAGGGGAATAAATCATGACGTCAGACAAAACAAAAGCAAAACTAGGCCTAATTAAAAGAGATAATCAAGGAAACTACATTGTGCTAAAAGGTACCATAGGAAATGAAATAATATAAAAAATTTTACAGTAAGTTTCTCTGATAAAATTCTCATTTCTCAAATATATAGGAAGTTGAGTAAAATTTGTTTAAAAAAAAAATAAGAGCCATTCTCCAACTGATAAATGGTCAAAAGATAATAACAGGCAGTTATCAGAAGAAGAAGCCAAAGCTATTTATAGTCATGTGAAAAAATGCTCTAAATCACAAGTGATTAGAGAAAGGCAAATTAAAACAATTCTGAGACTACTTCATACCTAAAAAAAAATGACAAATGCTGGAGGGGATGAGAGAAAATGGTGCAATAATGAACTGTTGGTGGAGAACAATTTGGAATTATCCCTAAAGTAGATAATTTTTTGATCTAGCAATACCACCACCAGGTCAATACTCCAAAGAGAGCAAAGAAAAATGGAAAGGATCTATATGTACAAAAATAATTGCAGCAACCCTTTTTTGTGGTGGCAAAGAATTGGAAATCCAGGGCTTCTCATCCATTGGGGAATGGCTGAACAAGTTATGGCATATGATTGTGATGGAGTACTGTTGTGCTATAGCAAATGATGAGGGGGCTGGTTTCAGAAAAACACAGCAAGACCTAGATGAACTGATGCAAAGTGAAGTGAGAAAGACTGAGAGATCATTGTACACAGTAACAGTGTTGAAATGATGATCAACTGTGAAAGACTCAGCTACTCTGATCAATACAATGATCCAAGACAATCCCAAAGAACTCATAACAAAAAATGCTATCCACCTCCAGAGAGAGAACTGATGAACTCTCAATGCAAACTGAAGTATAATTTTCTTGCTTGTTTAATTTTTTGTTGCTTTGTTTTATGATATGACTACTATGGAAATAACTTTTGCATGATTTCAGAGGTATAAATGATATCATATTGTTTACCTTCTTAGTGAATGGAGAAAGGTTGGAAAGGAGAAAGAGAATTTGAAACTCAAATTTTAAAAAGAAAATAATTTTAAAAATAAACAATTTTTTAAAAAGAAAGTCATTAGCTATTTTTCTTAAAACTTCTGGGTTCTCCAGCAATGAACGAGTCTTCAATCAATGAGAAAATCCTCAGACAACTGGTAAAAAAAGTTATGGACTAGGATATTAAGCTACCAAATAAGTAAGGGTTTTTATTCAAAAAAGGGTTTTTATATTTGTTCAAGTGCCTTTTCCTGTCCAAGCAGAATCTCTAACAAACCACACACTGAACACATTAAATTTACATGCCCAAAATGCACAAGTGACATTGTTATTTGAGAGTGATACTGGATCATTGACTTTTGAGGTAAATATGTTTGAAATACATGTTAGTTCTAGCCATAAAAGACCTTGGCATTGTAGGCTTGGATATGAAACAGAAGTTTAACATTCTTTTCTCATAATATTTGCAGATTATAAATTCTTCATGAGGTTCAATTAAAGACTGAATCATTTGACAGTACTTTCTCATTGGCCACCACTTTGCACTTGAACTTTCAGTTGGCATTGGCTTAGAGGTGCCCTAACTGCTCCTTGCTGCAGAATATCCAGTGCCACTTCTGGCTGCTGCTATGATGCATTCTGGGCAGCTACAGAGGGTGAGGGAGGGATAGTCAACCACCCAGGCACCAGACTCAGGATAGAAGGAATGGGAAAACCAATGAGGGGCAAAGACCCTCATGTATTTGCTTGTATAGTCAATCAGTTAACAAGCATTAATTTAAGCACCTACTAGGTGCCAGGCACTGTGCTAAGGGCTAAGAGCTAAGTGCTCAGGCCAGCTAAGTGCTGAAGATACAAAGAATGATCAAAAAAAAAAAAAAAACAGTCCTGCTCTCAATAAGCTCATAGTATGATAGGGAGATGAAAATATGAATAACTGTGTACAAATAATACATGTATACTTACATATAACGTATATGTATATATATATTATATATAGGAAAGTACTAGCATTAAGGAGGATTAGGAAAAGCTTCTTATAGAAGCTGGGATTTTAACTGGCACTTTAAGAAAGCCAGGAGGGGGAGGTGAGTAGAGAGAGCAATCTCAGCATGAGGTATGGCCAATGAAAATGCAAGGAATTTGGGGATGGAGCATCTTATAGAAGGAACAGCAAAGAGGCTGATGAGATTTCAAGGAGGCATAATGAACATAAAGCTCTAGGCCTGGAATCAGGAAAACTAAAATTCATAATCTGACTTCAGAAACTTACTGTGTGACCTTGTGACCCTGGGTAAGTCACTTACCTTTGTATGTCTTGGTTTACTCAGCAGTAAAATGGATATAATGGGCAACTACATTGAAGAGTTGCTATGAGATTGAAATGAGATAATGTTAGTGAAACATTTAGTACAGCGCCTGGCACAAAGAAAGTATTATATAAATGTTAGTTATTATTTATTGTTATTATTACTTAATGTCATTGGATTAAAGAGTGTGTGGGAGGAGTGATGTATAAGAAGATTAGAAAGGTAGAAAAGGGCCAAGATACAAAAGTCTTTGAGTGCCAAACAGGATTTTCCATTTGATTCTGAAGGCAATAGGAAATCACTTTAAAAAGGAGGTGGCCTCTTTATAAAGATCAATTTGACCATGAATGGAGGATGAGCTGGAGTGGGGTGGGATTTAAGACAAAGAGACTTAATAGTAGTCTATGGCAATAGTCCAGGAGTGAGGTGATGAGGGCTGCCAGCATCAGATGAAAGAAGATGTCCTATACAAGAGACAATAGGAAGGTAGAAGTGACAAGCCATTGCACTTGATCAGATGTGGGGGTGAGAGGGAGAAAGGAGTTGAGAACAGCACCTAGGTTTCAACCTGAGCAAGTGGAAGGATGATGGTACCCTCAATGGTAATAGGGAAATTGGGAAGAGGAGAAGGGCTTGGGGTTGGGGGGAGACATGAGTAGGGTATTGGAGGTCTATGGAACACCCACTTCAAGATATCTGATAGGCAATTGGAGATGTGAGTCTAGAGGTTAGGAGAAAGGTGAATAAGTGATTTGAGAATCATTGGCATAGAGATAATTGAATCTATGGAAGCCAATAAGATCACAAAATAAAATAGTATGGAGGAAGAAGAGAAGACAGCCCAGCCCCAAGTCTCAAGGGACAGTCACACTTAGTGGGAGTGACCTAGAGGAATACATGAAAATGGAGGAGAGGAGAGACAAGAAAATAATGAGATGCATACAAGATATAGCAAAAGTAGAAGGAAGGTACATTTGAAGAGCAAATTCATGACTTTTTTGTACTTAGAATCCCAATTAACCCTAGAAAATGTAAGTAACATATCTATGACCTCATAGAGAGTCAACTGATAAATCAGGCATTAGAACACTGCCATTATAAACTTCCTCTATTGCCTTATTCAAGCCACTCTGGTGGAAAAGATAATATCCAACCAGTTCATGGCATAATTTTTCAGACTAGGCTAAGTAACTAATTGATTGTTTTTGCTGTTCTTTCTTATACCCAACAGCACTGTATTGATGTTGAAGAAAGTGCTTTGTAAGCACTGTATAAACGAGAGTCATTATTATAATTTCCTATGTATCTCGTTTCCTATCATGTGTTATCATTACCATTGTTATCATTACCATTATTATGGTGTGCCTGGTGTCAGGGAGGGCAGTTAGTTGGCACAGTGGATCAGCCCTGGAGTCAGGAGGACCTGAGTTCCAAGCCTGACCCAAATACTTACTGTGTGTGACCTTGACTAAGTCACTTAACCCCATTTGCCTCAATTTCTCATCTGTAAAATGAGCTGGAAAAGGAAATGTCCCCCATGCCTGGAATACACTTTCTCCTTACCTCCCACTCTTCACATCCCTAGTTTTCTTCAAATCTCACTTCAGACATTAGACCCTACAGGAATCCTTTTCTGATACCCACCTCTGGTTCTCTTCCCCTCCTGAAATTATTTTGTAAATACTTAATATTTACTTGCCTGAGCATGTATTACATCTCTCTGAATAAAATGAAAGCTCTTTGAAGGCAGGCACTACTTCTTTTTGTCTTCACATTCCTAGCTACTATCATATAGTAAATGCCTTATTGCAGGAGGCATTTATTATATGACATGTAAGGCATATAGCCTATTCCATATTATATGCCTTACATATAAAGTATATGCCACTTTTTGTTGTTCAATCATTTTTTACCCATATCCAACTCTTCATGACCCCATTTGGGGGTTTTCTTGGCAAAGGTGCTGGAGTGGTTTTTGCCCTTTCCTTCCCCAGCTCATTTCACAGATGAGGAAACTGAGGCAAACAGGGTTAAATGACTTGCCCAGTGTCACACAGTATATGTCTGAGGCTGGATCTGAACTCAGGAAGCTGAGTTTTCCTGACTCCAGATCCAGAACTCTATGCACTGCACACTGCCCATACCATAACATACATCTTACATACAGTATATATGTCACACTGTATGCCTTACATATAATGCATATGTCATACCATATGCTGCTGCTGTTTGGTCATTTCAGTCATGTCTGACTCTTCATGAACCCATTTTCAGGTTTTATTGGCAAAGATACTGGAGTGGTTTGCCATTCTCCAGCTCACTTTACAAATAAGGAATCTGAGGCAAACAGGGTTAAGTGACCTCTCCAGGGTCACACAGCTAGTAAGTTTCTGAGGTTAAATCTGAACTCAGGGCTTCCTGATTCTAGGCCCCATGTTCTATCTACTGTGCTACCTAGCTATCCACCATGCCATATGCCTTACATATAGTAAATGCTTGTTGGATTGAGTTGAACTGAATTAGGAAATAATATCCAAAAACTTTTTTGTCTTCCAACTTTTCCTTCAACTCATAAAGCCAAGAAATCTTTATGTTTTAATATTTTGCATGACTCTCATTGCTCAGATGATTTAGTGTGCTCTGTCTTCTCATCAACCATCTTTGCATCCATGTTCAATACAAATATCTAAGACCATTATTTTGGAGCCTCATTGATTGATCTCCTCCCCTCATCCAAAGTTCAATAATTACATGGGAACAACATAAAAATAATATCTTCAAGATAAGCAAAAAGAATGGGTAGTGCCGAGGACAGCTCAAAACCAGTTCTGGAAGGGCTAACTCTTCTAATTTTAGTGTGTGCATTTACACCTCAGAAATTGACAAAGAAGGGTGGCTAGATGGTGCAGTGAATAGAGCACCGGCCCTGGAGTCAGGAGGACCTGAGTTCAAATCCAACCTCAGACATTTAACATTTACTAGCCATGTGATTTTGGGCAAGTCACTTAACCCCAATTATCCTGCCTTCCCCCCTCCGAAAAGCAGAAAAGAAAAGAAATTGGCAAAGAAAGAAAGGCTTAACTTCATTAATTAAAGACCTAAATAAATAAAATTAATTGAATAATATAAATAAATTAATAAATAAAGCTCAATTTGTGGTTTTGTTGATTGTCTAGGCTTAAGAAAGTGATGGAGAGGCAGCTAGGTGGTGCAGTGAGTAAAGTGCCGTCCGAAGTCAGGAGGACCCGAATCTGGTTCTGGCCTCAGACACTTACCACCTACACAAAAAAAAACTAGCCATGTAAGCTTGGGCAAGTTACTTAACCCCAACTGCCCTCCAAAAGACACCAAAAAAAAGTGATGGAGAAAAGAAAATGTTCATTAAACTTAAAAGTGTAGCATCTGTACATCATTTCTTTCAGAGCTTCTTCTTAGGGATTTATCAGCACACTCCTGTACTCAGACATAGCATGTCATTGATGTCTTCCTATTCCAGTGCCAAGCACAGTACCTGGAACGTAAAGTAATAGGCACTAAATAATTGCTTGTCAATTGATTAAGAGCAAAAGCTAGACAGTATTTAAGTCCCAAATAAAGAAGAGAATAATAAAGTATAAGAAAATTTGTCAAATCACAAGAGAATTGAAGGGCAAAATTTGTATTTTAAATTATCAGTGAAAGATAGGGGAGATGTCATCCTGCCCTCACCACCTCACCACCACCATCTGACATGATAAAGTCACAAAGGTTTTGCAATTAGCTTGCTGCTGAATCTACTTGCCTCAAGTATCTTCCCCCAACAATCCATCCTCCATTCATTCAGTCACTAAAGTGATTTTCCTGAAGTGCAGATCTTACTACATCAGCCTGCCCTCCAACTCAATAAGTTCCAGAGGCTCCCTATCACCTCTGGGATCAAACACAAAATGCTCTGATTGGTATTCAAAGCCCTTCATTACCTAGCTCCCTTCTACTTTTCCAGTCTCCTGTCCTCTTGGATCTATTAACGCTGGTCTCCCTACAGTGCCTCACAGAAGACACTGTATCTCTCAGCTCCAGGCATTTTCTGACTCTCCCCTATGCCTAGGATGCTCTCCTTCCTCAACTCCAGCTGCTGACTTCCCTGGATTCCTTTAAGACCCAACTGAAATTCCATGTTTTACAGTAAGCCTTTACTAACCCCTCTTATTCTAGTACCTTTCCTATGTTAATTATTTTCCATATGTGGTTTGTTTGTATATATTTCTTTGCATGTTGTCTCCCCTGTTAAATTGTGGGCTCCTAGAGAGCTGGGGTGGTCCTTTGTCCTCTTTGGCATCCCCAGCATTTAGCGCAGTACTTGGCACATAGTAGGTCCTTCATAAATGTGTGTTGATTGATTGGTTGTATTCAAGATGAACCCTTTTCCTTTTATTGTATGTGTTACAAAACTTATTGTGCTTTAAATAATTTTTTTAAAAAGTAGTGGTAATTATGATTTCAAATAGGATGTAAAAAACAGATAATGCTGAGTAGAAAAACAGGGAACTACATTATTACATAAAGGCATAATAGAAATTGAAATAAATTGCTATTAAATATATATGAACCAAGTGGCATAGTATCTAATTTCTTAAAGGAAAAACTAGCTGAAATGCAAAAAAAAAATTGATGGCAGAACAAAAAAGGAGATTTCAATATTCTTCCCTCTGACCTGTATAAAGCTAACAGGAAGATAAACAGAAACTAGAAAGCCAAACAAATATTTGTGAGAGAAAAAAAGATTTGAGAAAACTATGAATATTTCTTAACACAAAATTAAGAAATATAATATATCTCAGCAACATATTTACCAATATAATTCAAAAGCATAAAAATAATAAGTAACTATAAAATGGCAGAAATATTCAACATACTCTTACTTAACAAAGATTAAAAACCAAGAGAAATAAGTGTTTAAAATAAGCATAAAAGTTGTCAAGAATTACAAGATCTCAAACTACATTATAAATCAGAAAACATCAAAATTACTTGTTACTGGCTAAAAATTAGAAAGGTATAACAGACTAAATAAGCAAGACCTAGAAGCAAATGAACACAGTATCCAGCATTCAATAAATCCAAGAACAGTAACCACTGGGGTTGGGGGGGGTAAGGAGAGACTTATTTGTAGTGGGGGAACAAGGAAATCCGCATCTTACACCACATATCACAACAAACTCCAAGTAAATAAGT
>NW_027186304.1:36219803-36276503 GCF_028583685.1 Petaurus breviceps papuanus | reverse complement strand
ATTAAGAGCAAAAGCTAGACAGTATTTAAGTCCCAAATAAAGAAGAGAATAATAAAGTATAAGAAAATTTGTCAAATCACAAGAGAATTGAAGGGCAAAATTTGTATTTTAAATTATCAGTGAAAGAGAGGGGAGATGTCATCCTGCCCTCATCACCTCACCACCACCATCTGACATGATAAAGTCACAAAGGTTTTGCAATTAGCTTGCTGCTGAATCTACTTGCCTCAAGTATCTTCCCCCAACAATCCATCCTCCATTCATTCAGTCACTAAAGTGATTTTCCTGAAGTGCAGATCTTACTACATCAGCCTGCCCTCCAACTCAATAAGTTCCAGAGGCTCCCTATCACCTCTGGGATCAAACACAAAATGCTTTGATTGGTATTCAAAGCCCTTCATTACCTAGCTCCCTTCTACTTTTCCAGTCTCCTGTCCTCTTGGATCTATTAACGCTGGTCTCCCTGCAGTGCCTCACAGAAGACGCTGTATCTCTCAGCTCCAGGCATTTTCTGACTCTCCCCTATGCCTAGGATGCTCTCCTTCCTCAACTCCAGCTGCTGACTTCCCTGGATTCCTTTAAGACCCAATTGAAATTCCATGTTTTACAGTAAGCCTTTACTAACCCCTCTTATTCTAGTACCTTTCCTATGTTAATTATTTTCCATATGTGGTTTGTTTGTATGTATTTCTTTGCATGTTGTCTCCCCTGTTAAATTGTGGGCTCCTAGAGAGCTGGGGTGGTCCTTTGTCCTCTTTGGCATCCCCAGCATTTAGCGCAGTACTTGGCACATAGTAGGTCCTTCATAAATGTGTGTTGATTGATTGGTTGTATTCAAGATGAACCCTTTTCCTTTTATTGTATGTGTTACAAAACTTATTGTGCTTTAAATAATTTTTTTAAAAAGTAGTGGTAATTATGATTTCAAATAGGATGTAAAAAACAGATAATGCTGAGTAGAAAAACAGGGAACTACATTATTACATAAAGGCATCATAGAAATTGAAATAAATTGCTATTAAATATATATGAACCAAGTGGCATAGTATCTAATTTCTTAAAGGAAAAACTAGCTGAAATGCAAAAAAAAAATTGATGGCAGAACAAAAAAGGAGATTTCAATATTCTTCCCTCTGACCTGTATAAAGCTAACAGGAAGATAAACAGAAACTAGAAAGCCAAACAAATATTTGTGAGAGAAAAAAAGATTTGAGAAAACTATGAATATTTCTTAACACAAAATTAAGAAATATAATATATCTCAGCAACATATTTACCAATATAATTCAAAAGCATAAAAATAATAAGTAACTATAAAATGGCAGAAATATTCAACATACTCTTACTTAAAGATTAAAAATCAAGAGAAATAAGTGTTTAAAATAAGCATAAAAGTTGTCAAGAATTACAAGATCTCAAACTACATTATAAATCAGAAAACATCAAAATTACTTGTTACTGGCTAAAAATTAGAAAGGTATAACAGACTAAATAAGCAAGACCTAGAAGCAAATGAACACAGTATCCAGCATTCAATAAATCCAAGAACAGTAACCACTGGGGTTGGGGGGGTAAGGAGAGACTTATTTGTAGTGGGGGAACAAGGAAATCCGCATCTTACACCACATATCACAACAAACTCCAAGTAAATAAGTGGTCTAAATATAAAAGGACACATAATTTTAAAGTTTGGAAGAAAACAAAAGGAAGTGCCTTTTTACAGCTATGATTGGAAAATAGTTCATAAACAGACAAAGAATAGAGATGATTATGAAGACAAAAAAAACACTTTTAATTACATTTTAAAAATTTTTAGGGTCAGCTAGGTGGCACAGTAAAGAGAGCACCGGCCCTGGAGTCAGGAGAACCTGAGTTCAAGTCCGGCCTCAGACATTTCACATTTACTAGCCCTGTGACCTTGGGCAAGTCACTTAACCCCAATTCCCCTGCCTTCGCCCTCCAAAAAGCAAAAAAAAAAAAATAAAAATTATCCAAAAAAAAAAAAAGAAAAAAAAAAATAAAAAAAAAAATAGAAGGGGGGGGGCGGGGGGGGGAGGTAAACTTTTCCATCAAATATCCCTGTTAAAAGCAAAATGAACATCCAAGATACATCAGGATATATATAAGAGATAGAGATATAAGATATGTCAAGGCAGTTACAGTCCAGTGACACTGGCCTCCTTGTTCTTCCTCTATCTGGCTTCCATCTTCAGACTCCCGATCTTTTCTCTAGCTGTCCCTGATGCCTAGAATATTCTCCCTCCTCATCTCTGCCTCCTCACTTCCCTTACTTCCTTCACATCCCAGATAAAATTCTATCTTCTGTAAGATACATTTCCTGACCACTCTTAATGCTAACGCCTTCTCTTGCATGGTTATTTCCAATTTATTCCATATATATCTTATTTATACATGGTTCTTTTGATTTCATCTCTCTCCTATTAGACTGAATTCTCTGAGAGCCTTGCTTTTCTTTGTACCTTCTGTGCTTAGCACAGAACTAAAAAAAAATAATACACAACAATAAATATTGACTAATATTTTTAGATATTATAGATAGAATTCTGGATTTGGAATCAGAAAGACATGCATTTGAATCTTACCTCAGACTCTTTACTAGCTGTATGAGTCACTTAACTTTCCATCTTCCTCAGTTTCCTCATTTGCAAAATGGAGATAATAATAGCACCTACTTTGCAGGATTGGTGCAAGGATCAAATGAAATAATATGTGCAAAGTGCTTTTGCAAATCATAAAGCACTATCTTAGCTATTATCATTATTATAAGGAATTAGTATAAATGGTAAAGCTAATTAATACCTTCTTCCTAATAGATAAGTGGCCCGAGGATATGAACAAATAATTTCCCCCAAAAAATGTAAATTACCAACAATCATAGGGAAAAATACAAATTAAATAAATTGGAAAGTATTTCTTTGCACTCTTAAAATTGTCAAAGACGAGAAAATACCATACTGAAACAGAGTGACTGTGGCCGACAAGCAGACTTACACCTGACTGGCAGAGCTGTGAATTGTGCCAACTCCTGGAAAGCATTCTGAAATTATGTGAGAAAAATTACCAAAGTCTTTAAACCCTTTAAGCTACAGTCACAATATCCCAAGGAAGACAAAGACAGGAAGAAAGTCCCCTACACACAGAAAATATTCATAGCAATACTTCTAAGTGCAAAATAATGGTGGGGAAAGTGTCCATTAGGTGTGGAATAGTTGAATAAATCATGGTATAGAAATATGATAATGCATCATAAGGAACAATGGCTATGTAGAGAAACCCAGAAAGATGTATGTAAACTAATGTAGAACAAAGACAGAACTACGAGAATAACATAAACCAGGTCTAAAATAATGCAAATGAAAACACTAAAAGACGATAGAACTATTTGCACTGTATACATTTTGTGAATACATGTTATCTCCTCCCTTCATTAGAATGTGAACGTCCTGAGGGAAGGGACCAAGTTTTTGCCTTACTTTGTATCCCCAGTGTTTCCCACAACATCTAGCATGTAGTAAGTGTCTAATAAATGCCTGCTGACTAACCAACAAATGTAACAATTAATATTGTTTCCTCCAGACTGACATTGGGATACATTTTCTTCCTCGGTAGAGGTGATAAGTTACTATTACAGAATGTTGCAAACTCTGTTCAGTGTTGTCCCTATATTGAAATTTTGTATAACTACTGCTGTCGTTACAAGCAAAAAATACTATGATAGGAGGTATGGGAAAGTGATTGTGATATGGAAAATGAAATGTAGAAATAAAGTTTTAAAAGTCCTACGACCATATATATCTAAGCACGATTTAGCTCTTTCACCTGATTTTGAAGCTTACTGGCAGAAGCAGAAATACTTGTTCTAGTCTAACTCATAGTGCAGCAATTCCTCATTGACACAAATTTTCACTACGCAAAGTTATTATGCATTATTTGGATTCACACTGAATATTCTCAATGGGCAGAAACTAATTACCATATTTCACTGAAAGTTGCTCATTGAAAATATTCAGTGTGAATCCAAATAATGTCACTACTTAGTGGGATTCATCATTCTCACTAGTTGGGACCTTTTTTTTTTTTTTAACAAAATAGACTTTTTTTTCCCAATTATATGTCAAGACCATTTTTAGCATTCGTTTTTACAAGATTTTGAGTTCCAAATTTTTTTCCCTCCCCTCTTCCTAAAATGGTAGGCAATTTGATATAGGTTACCTATGTTCAATTATGCAAAATATATTTCCATTCTAGTCATAGTTGTGAAGGAAGAAATAGATCTGGGGGAAGACACACACAAAAAAATTAAGTGAAAAAAAATATACTTCAATCTGCTTTCAGACTCCATCAGTTCTTTATTTAGATGTGGATAGCATTTTCCTTTTTGAGTCCTTGGTACTAGTCTCATATCCTTGTGCGTTGAGAAAAGTTGTGTCATTCATAGTTGATCATCACACAATGTAGCTGATACTGTGTGCAATGTTTTTCTAGTTCTGCTCATTTCATTTTGCATCAATTTGTACAAGTCTTTCCAGATTTTTCTGAAAGCTGCCTATTTGTCATTTCTTATTGTGTAATAGTATTACATTACATTCATATAACATAACTTGTTCAGCCATTCCCCATTTGATGAGCATCCCCTCAATTTCTAAGTTTTGCCACCATGAAAAGGGCTATAATAAATAATTTTGCATATGTAGGTCCTTTTCCCTTTTTTTATGATCCCTTTAGGCTACAGACCTAGAAGTGGTATTGCTGGATCAAAGGGTATGCACAACTTGGTTGCCCTTTGGGCATAGTTTCAAATTGTTCTCCAGAACAGTTGGATCAGTTCACAACTCTACTAACAATGCAGTAGTGTCCCAATTTTCCCACATCCTCTCTAATATTTATCATTTTCCCTTTTTTGTCATATTAGCCAATCTGATAGGTGAGGTGGTATCTCAGAGTTGCTTTAATTTGCATTTCTCTGATAAAAAGTGATTTAAAGCAGTCCTTTATCTGCCAATAGGTAGCTTTGATTTCTTCAACTGCAAACTGTGTGGTCATATCCTTTGGCCATTTATCAGTTGGGGAATGGCTTGTATTCTTATAGATTTGGGACCTTCTTTATTTGGCTCTGTCTGTAACAATAGACAAGCTACTTCTCCAGGCCTCAGTCTCCTCAGATACTAAATTAAGGTTTTGAACTAGATGATGTGAAAGTTCCCTTTCTGTCTCTAAATCTATGACCTACATATAGGCTCTTAAGTCATTTCTAACTACAACATTCTACAGATCTATTTCAATTATTAAGGGAAATTTTGAATGTTCTCTGCGTATCTATAAACTCTGAGAATGGTGGCCAAATGGAGAATGGTGGACCAGCATATATTTTCACTGGTCTGACTCAGAATATATTTAGGCAAAAATTCTCTCTGAAGGACACAATCCCCTCCCCCCTTCCACAAGTGCTGATAATTATAATAATAGTGATTTTTTTCAAGGCATTCCATTTATCAGTTTCTTTGTCCTTATGTCACTACAGGATAGTCCCAGCGCTGTTTACTTGTTATTGCCGTCTATGTGGCCCCAGATTTCACTTGGCAGGACTCAAAGTTCTCAAAGAGGTTTTGTTTAACTGTTTATCATAGCATCCACTCACCCACTCATATATAAACATCCCCTAGTGTCAAAAGTCATGGATATTTTGCTGAAAGCAGGGATGTAAATCTCAAGACTCGGGATTCTCTTGTCAAGACTTCTACTGTTGCTCCTGGGAAATGCAATTCTAGTTAAAGTTTCCTGCCCCTTAAAAAATGTATACCTACATCCTCCAATTATTAATATTTTGAAACTACATTATTGCTAATTTGTCAAGTGCCAACGGTGTTTTCTGTTCTACGCTGTGCATGTAGAGGCATGGTCCATGCCTAAAGGGTTTACGATCTAAGTAGGACAAGAAATAATAAACAGTATACTAGATGAAGAGACTGATAAAATTTTAAATGTGTGTATTTCCCTTCCCCAACTCCACCCTTTAGGGGCTGGGAGTCTTCAAAGTGAGCAACTTTGAGGGAGGTTCTTCACTTCAGACTGACAGCAGTTTCTGGGAGAGATTTTAGGGACATATGAAAGAACTGCAATTGCAGGTAATAGCTTTGAATTTGGGGGAGATAATGAGGAAGCAAGTAGGAGGAAGTCAGGGAAGGGAATTGAGTAGGAGCCAACGAAGGGGAAGCCTTAAATAAGACAAGGAAGCCTTAAATAAGACAAGCCTTAAATAAGTCAGCGTGGGACTGAGATAATGTGGCCTGACTATCAATATCTGTCCTCCACTTAAGGTATCTGGAGCCTGGAGTTAGGAAGACCCAAGTTCAAATCTGGCCTCCCACACATACTAACTTAGGACCCCAAGCAAATCACTTAACATCTGTTTGCCCAGTTTCCTCGATTTCGAAATTGAAATAGTAACAACACCTACCTTGAAGGGCTGTTGGGAAGATTAAACAAGTTCATATTTGTAATGCACTTAGTATGCTGCCTGGCACATAGTAGGTGGTATGTAAATATTTATTCTCTTCTCCTCTCTCCCTTCCCCTCTTTCCAGCAGGGGACAGGACCAAAAGGCAATAGAACTCATTTCTTTGTTTCTGTTTTTGTTTTTAAGCAACCTTCTCTTAATTCTATTGAGGTGGCTATAAGTGGCAATGGGAAAATGGAAGAGAGGCAAGGGTTTGCTACTCAGTGAGTCAATTGTTAAATTTCCATTTTGTCAAAATTTATCACTTATCATTTTGTCAATTTTCTAAACCTCAGAAAATGATGGAGAAAATGTTAATAATTCAGATTAAATTTAAAAGTCTGTCTTGGGAACTTTTTTCTCCTTTTTTTTTTGAAAGCCAAATGTTGTTAAACATTTACCAGCACACTCTTCATGGTAATAAGCATAATAAAAATTAGGATAGTTGACATTTATAGAACACCTACTATGTTCCAGGCACATGTTATTTCATTTGAGTCTCACAACAATTCTGCAAGGTGAGTTTTATTATTATCCCCATTTCTTAACAAATAAGAAAACTGAGGCAAATAGCAAATAGAGGTTAAGTGACTTGTCTGGGGTCACATAGCTAGGGTCTGAGGTTGAATTTAGATTCAGGTCTTCCTGACTCCAAACCCAAAGCTCTATCCATTGCACCACCTTGCTGTTGCTGTTAAATTGTTTCAGTCATCATTCAGATTCTTCATGACCCCATTTGGGATTTTCTTAGCAAAAATGCTGGAGTGGTTTGCCATTTCCTACTCCAGTTCATTTTACAGAGGAGGACACTGAGGCAAACAGGGTAAAGTGACTTGACCAGAGTAACACAGTAAGTAATACAGTAAGAGGCCAGATTTGAACTCAGAAAGATGAGTTTTCATATTCTTTTCACTATGCCACCTACCTGCCCCCAAAGCTGTCAATAAAAACTAGTATTTATATAGAGCTTTTAGGTTTGCAATGTCTGAACATGTATGATTTCATTTTATCCTCACAACAAGCCTGTAAGGTATCATTACCACCTGGTCATGGGTGATGGGGAAACTGAGGCAGACAGCCCTAGTGAAAGAAATGAGTCATTTTTCTCTAAAAGTGGAGGAGGAATCATTTTTTTTTTTTAACAGCTACTAGGAGCTTTCAAACACAATATATGTCAATTTGCCATTTTTCACATCTTTAATGACTTTCACTTTAGCTGAAATAGCAAAGCTGAACAAAAATTATTTCAGGGATCAGAAAGTTCACCTCAACGATCTTCATTTAGCTTCAGTAGGATAAGGTGCCCCCCCCCAAGGGAGTCTTTAGCTTCTTAGTATTGATCTGCAGCAAAGACAAAAGTCAAAGTATGCAAAGCCTCTTGGAGTGTTTAGGAGAAAGCATAGTAGGGAGTGGTTCAGGATGGACCCTCAAGGCTCAAGCTACTTAATTTGCAATTGGCCACTCAGGAAATCACGTGAAAATCTGGAATCTTTTAGTGAAGGTGTTCTAAATCTTTTGTTTGTGCCGGCAGGACCCTTCTCAGAAGGAATAAAAGAAAATATATCCAATGGAAAAGGAACTATATTAAAATGAAGTTACTGAAATATGCATATTTTAAAACATGTTCACAACTCTAAGTTTAGTGAAACACTGGCATTTGTTCGATAAAATACCAACAAGACTTCTCTAGGCTTTTCCCAGGATTGTTCAACACTTTCCATGACCAGAACTTTTATCTAACTAGAATTATATTTAGAAACATCATCATTAATTTTTTTTAAAAAAAGAATTGTCTGAGAGCTTGGCAACAATGGCACAATGCCAAATGGTGAGTTGTCCATTAAAAGTTATTTTTTTCCACACCGTTTTCCACCTTGGCACTCCATTTCCTGTCCCGTGGCACTAATGACTTTGGGAAAATGCCACAAATAGAAAACATACACAGCTTGAATTTCCTTCACCAATGCCTGATAAACAGATTTCCACCTTACTTACCTGGCACAATCATAGATAAAAACAAGATTGAACAGAAGGACTTGTTTGGTAAACTAATTCTTTGGGATACATGGAGGCAACCAGAGTTTCTGATGTGAATAGCCCCAAATCTCCAGTTATCATAATACCATAATGACATCACTGCTATAGCCTGGTACAGTGGAAAGAATATTAAGAATGGGGTCAGAGGAACCAGTTCAAAACCCATCTCTGGTACTTGGGCAAGTGACAACTTCTTTGGGTCTCAGTTTCTTTTTCTGCAAAATGAGAAGATTGAACTAGATGACCTCTGAGGTCTGACCTTATATCTCTCCATCAACAATTCTACAATTACTCACTTCTATTTGCTTACCTAGGACTAAGTGCCCTTTTCCATCAGATGGGGATTCTAACAATTATCCTACCAACTTTACAGGATTATTGTGAAGAAAAGATAAGTTGATCAATACAGCAAAGCATTCTAAAAATATAAAACATTTTTAGTATTTATATCATTATTGTTAAATGAGACATGCTTTTATTTGTTAAGTAAACTAAAAGCATCTAATTATCACTGGAAATTGTTTTTATTTGTCCTTTGTTCTCAAAGAAGACCATGAGCTCAAGAAGATGATGCCACAACTTGCAAAAGAACTGTATTTAAGTGCAAGGTCACTAGTCTCACTTTCTCCTCTGGAGTCATCTGGGTCAGGGGGCCAGATTTAGATCAGAATGACTGGAGATGGTCCCCATCACAGGAAGTGAAAATGGTTTGGAGAGTAAAAACCCCTGCTGAGGGGAAGAAGAAGGAAAATCCCATTCACATTCATTGCACTGACACCCAAACCTAAGAAACAGCTAAAATCCTGGCCTTGAATAACCATTGGCAGGATCGCTAACTGTTAAAGGAATTTTAGCTACAACCACCTTAAGAAAGCCACAGCAAACTCTGATGAGGTATCCATTTATGTACAGAAAGGAGCATAGCTGGGGATCTGGGGGAAAAGAAGCAAGGAAGGGATGGCTAGAATCGAAGTTCACAAGAATCAGAAAAAACTGAGCCAGAGGAAGACTTCATTGGGTAGCCAAGTCACAGAGAGAAAAGATTTCTTATAAATTACCTGGAGGGGAATGGGAGAGAACCATTCACCTATAGGGTTGGAGACTTAGAGTCAAAAGATACCTTTGAGATTCTCCAGTCCTACTTTTTCATTTCACAGATGAAGAAATTGAGACCCAAACAAGGGAACTGATTTGCAAAAGGTAAAAAAAACAAAAAACTGTGGGGCAGCTACATGGCCCAGTAGAGTGCCAAGCATGGAGTCAGGAAGACTTCTTGAGTTCAAATCTGTCCTCAGACACTTACTAGTTGTGTGACCCTTGGCAAGTCACTTAATCCTGTGTGCCTTAGTTTCCTCATCTGCAAAATGAACTGGAGAAGGAATTGGCAAATCGCTTCACTATCTTGGCCAAGAAAACCCCAAATGGGGTCACAGAGAGTCATGACTGAAATGAATGAACAACAAAAGAAAAACTAATGAGTGGTAGAACTAGTAGGGTCAAACCCTGGCTTTCTGACTCCAGATTCAGAGTTCTTTCTCCAATTCTCCCCCTCCCCAAAGAAAATTTGATCTAACCCTTCTGTTGTTTAGAAACAGCAAGATTCCTGTCTCTCCCATTAGACTGTGAGCTGTTCAAATATGGGAACTGTCTTTTGCCTTCCTGTGCATCCCCAGCAATCAGCACAGTGTCTGGTACATAATAGGCACTAAATAAATGCTTATTGACTAACTGACTCATGCCCCACCTCTCGAGAATGGCTCAACAATCCCTGGTTTCCAGCCTGTCTTAAATGAACTCCAAGATAGACTAGCAAGAAAGCTGCTCAGTGAAGCATTATCTCAGTGCTAGGAGAGCACACAACTGGCTCACCTCCACCTCCACTCCATAAATTTTCCTTGGACTCTTCCCATACAGGTGCTGACAGACAGAAGCCAGATCATAACACAAGGTGAGATCATAACATAAGAAACCCTCGATTTATTTCTTTACTTATTTATATATTTATAAAGCACCTTTCAACCAAAGGGATCAGAGTCAACATAGTACAAGGGGAAAGAGCACCATATTTGGAGTCCACAGACTCCAGACCCATAAACTGGGTTCAAATATTGGCTCCCATACTTAGGACCTGTGTGACTTTGCATAAATCATTTAACTTCTCAGGGACTCAGTTTCTTCAACTGAAAGTGGGGAGATTGGATTAGATGATCTCTAAAGTCCTTTCCATTTCTAAATAGGTGGTTCTAAAAATAATAGGAATTAACCCATTAAATCTTCTATCTTTGATGATGCAACTAGGTAGTTCAGTAGATGGAGCATTGCCTGGAGCCAGGAAGACCAGTGTTCAAATCAGGCCTCTAATATTTACTAGCAATGTGACCCAGGACATGTCACTTAACTTCTGTTTGCCTCAGTTTGCCTCATCTATAAAATGGGCGAACTAATAGTACCTACCGCCCAGGATTGTTGTGAGGATCAAATGAGATAATTGCAAAACACTTGACAAATACTAAGTGCCATATAAATGTTAGCATCATTATTATCATTGTATGTTCATATCATCATCAATTGATTAGAGCTGAAAGGGACCTTTATTTTACCAGTGAAGTTCAGAGGGATTAAGTGATTTGCCCAAGGTCACACAGGTAGAAAGAAGTTGAACTGAGATTCAAACCCAGCTTTTCTTTCTCCAAATACAGTGCCCTGGACCATGCTGCCAATAAATGTTTATTAAGTACCTACTATGTTCCAAGTGCTGTGCTAAGCAATAGGGATGCAAAGGAAGGTAAAAGACAGTGCTTGGTCTCTAAGAGCTCCCAGTCCAATGGAGAAGACGACAGGTGAGCAACTGTGTATAGACAAGACATAAGAGAGTGAAAGCTTAGGCAAGAGGGATTAAGAAGCTTGCGCATCAATGAGGAGGCCCAGGAAAAGGACTCCAGGCTCCGGAATCATGTTATCCATTATTGTCTCATATTTATATTTACTGTACTTTATTCCATGCAACAAGCAATTTATTAATGCACAAGCACCTACTGCATGCCAGGCACTATACTAAGTGCTGGAAATACAAAAACAAAAAATAAATAGGTCTTGCCCTCAAGGAGCTTACAATCTATTGAGGATTCAAAATGCACATTAATAAATGTATACAAAAAAATATAAAAGATAAAGACGAGGTAAATTGTTGGGGGGAGGGTACCAGAAGGTGGGCAATCAGGAAAGGTTTCATGAAGAAGGTAGCATTTTAAAAGTTTGGGGAGAAAAAAGTATTTTGGGGCAGCTAGGTGGCACAGTGGATAGAGTGCTAGCCCTGGAAAAAGGAGGACCTGAGTTCAAACCAGCCTCAGACATTTACTAGCTATGTGACCCTGGGCAAGTCCCTTAACCCCAATTTCCTCCCCCCTCCAAAAAAAAGAAAGTATTCTAATAGGTAAAGAGACTAGAGTATATTGGAGGAATAGGAGAGAATGCGTACAAAGGTAAAAAGGTACATAGAACAGGTAAGTGGAATATTGCATGTGAAAAATGAGAAATATAGAAATCATCCTTCAAGAAATTCTCAAGGAAAATTGCCCTGATATTCTAGAACCAGAGGGCGAAATAGAAATTGAAAGAATTCACCAATCACCTCTTGAAAAAGATCCCCAAAAGAAAACTCCTAGGAATATTAAAGCCAAATTCCAGAGTTCCCAGATCAAGAAGAAAATATTACAAGCAATCAGAAAGAAATAATTTGAGTATTATGAAAATACAATCAGGATAACACAAGATCTAGTAGCTTCTACACTAAGGTATTGAAGGGCTTGGAATATGATATTCCAGAGGTCAAAGGAGCTAGGATTAAAACCAAGAATCACCTACCCAGCAAAACTGAGTATAATGCTTAATATAGTCATTCAATGAAATAGAGGACTTTCAAGCATTGTTGATGAAAAAACCAGAGCTGAACAGAAAATTTGACTTTCAAATACAAAAAGCAAGAAAAGCATAAGAAGGTAAACAGGAAAAAGAAATTATAAGGAACTTATTAAAGTTGAACTATTTACATTCCTACATGGAAAAACTATTATTAAAACTCATGAGACTTTCCTCAGTATGAGGATAGTTGAATAGATAGATAGATAGATAGATAGATAGATAGATAGATAGATAGAGATATACCCATATACATATATGTATACATAGATATGCTTATATAGAAGGGTGTATGTGTATATAAATACATATGTGAATGTGTGTATATATGTGTACATGTATACATAGACAGAGAGCACAGGATCAGTTGAATAAGAAGGAATGATATAAAAAAAAATAAAATTAAGAGGTGAGAGAGGGGCAGGTAGGTAGAGAAGTGAGTAGAGCACCAGCCCTGAAGTCAGGAGGACCTGAGTTCAAATACAGACTCAGATACTTAACACAAAAACTAGCCATGTGACCTTGGGCAAGTCACTTAACCCCAATTGCCCTCCAAAAGGCAAAAAAAAAAAAGAGGTGAGAGAGGAATATAATGAGAGAAGGAGATAGGGAGAGATAGAATAGGGTAAATTATCTCATATAAAAGAGGCAAGAGAAAACTGTTACAACAGAGAAGAACAGGAAGGCAAAAGGGAATGGGTCAACCACATTCTCATTGAATTTGGCTTAAGGAGGGAATAATATACACACTCAATTGGGTATCTTACCCTACAGGAAAGTAGGGGGGATGATCAAAGGGAGGGTAAATTGGAGGGGAGGGTAGTTAGAAGCATACACTTTTGAAAAGGGACAGGGTCAAAGTGGAAAATAGAATAAGTAGAGGGCGGGATAGGATGGAGGGAAATATGGTTAGTCTTTCACAATATATCTACTATGGAAACATTTTGCATAACTACATATGCACAATGTATATTGAATTACTTATCTTCCTAGTGGGGGTGGGTGAGGAGGGAAGAAGGGAAAGAATCTGGAAATCAAAGTTTTAAAAACAAATGCTAAAAAAAATTGTTTTTTACATGCAATTGGGAAATAAGATATGCAGGCACTGGTGTATAGAAATCGATCTTGCCCTACTAGAAACTTAGGGAGGAGATGGGGGAAGATATAAGAGAGAACAGAATGGGGTAAGGGGTATTCAGTAGGCTCACTATCTTAGGGTGGGGGTAGGGGAAAGTCGGGGAGAAAATTTGTAACTCAAAATCTTGTGGAAATTAATGTTTAAAACTAAAATAAACAAATTGGAAAACATTTAAAAAAAGAAAAATGTGACAAATAAGAGATATAGATATGGATGTATGTCAAATGAGGCTGAAAAGATAAGCTAGAGCCAACTTGTAAAGCATTTCAAAAGTCAAACAGACCATTCTCCAGTAAATAAGAGGTCAAAGTACATGAACAAAGTTCTCAAAAGAAGAATCGCAAAATATTCACAACCACATGAAAAGATGCCCCAAATCTTAATAATAAGAGAAATGCAAATCAAAATAACCCTGAAGTTTCACCTCACCCTCTGAAAATTGATAAAAATGATCACAAAATGGCAATAGTCAATGTTGAAGGAGTTGTGGAAAATGAGCAACTGGTGCATTGTTGGTGGAGCTGTGAATTGGTATGAGCATTTTGGAAATAAATTTGGAATTATGCAAACAAAATGACTAAAATGTCCATATCCTTTGACCCAGAGATTCTCTTCCTGGGTTTATCCCTCGAAGAAGCTATCAATAAGAGAGGGGGAAAGTCCCCAGATACACCAAAATATTTATAACAGCACTTTTTATGATAGCAAAGAATTTAGAACAAAGTAGATGCTGGTTGATTGAGAAATAACCAAACTGTGTTACATGCATGTAATGGAATATTATTGTGCTGTAAGAAAGGATGGCATGATTAATACAGAGAAGCATGGAAAGGTCTCCTTGAACTGATGCAGAATAAAGTATGTAGAGCCAAGAAAACAATATACAAAATGACTATGATGGAAATAGAAAGAACAACCACACATACAAAAGTCAAAAATGAATGTTGCAAAAATATAAGCATAACTCCCAATTCAATCCCTTGCCAAGGTAAGAGTTCCACAAGTGAAGCACATTGCACATGTTTTCAGACATTTTCATTGTATTAATCACTTGTGCTGATTTTTTCCTCTTCTTTTTTATCTTAAAAATACTATTTATTATATGGGATGACTCTCTTAAAGGGTCCAGGGGAGGAATACTGAGGAAAATTATGATGATCTAAAAAACAAATGTCATGAATAAAAGTTTTTTTTTTAAAGCCAATAGAGAAATGCAAATTAAAATAACTCTAAGGCACCACATCACACCTATCAGATTGACTAATATGACAAAACAGGAAAGTGATAAATGTTGCTGAAGATATGGGGAAATTGAACATTGAGCATTGTTGATGGAGTTGAGAACTGGTACAACCATTCTAGAAAGCAATTTGGAACTATGCCCAAAGGGCTATAAAACTGTACATACCCTTTGATCTAGGAATACCACTTCTAGGTCTGTATCCTAAAGAGATCATAAAAGTGGGGAAAGAACCCACATGTACAAAAACATTTACAGCAACTTTTTTTGTGGTGGCCAAGAATTGGAAATTGAGGGGATGCCCATCAATTGGGGAATTGCTGAACAAGTTGTGGTATATGAATGTAATGGAATACTATTATGCTATGAGAAATGATGACCAGGTAGACTTCAGAAAAATCTGGAAAGACTTGTATGAACTGATGCTGAGTGAAGTGACCAGAATCAGGAGAACATTGCACACAATTACAGAAACAATGTGCAATGACGAACTTTGATAGACTTATTTCTTCTTAGCAATGCAAGGATCCAAGACAACTCCAAAGGACTCATGATGGAAAATGCTATCCACATCCAGAAAAAGACCTATGGAGTCTGACTGCAGATCAAAACATACTATTTTCTCTCTCTTTTTTTGGTTTGGTTTTGTTTCTTCTTTCTCATGGTTCCTCCCATTGGTTCTAATTCTTCTTTACAACATGACAAATGTGAAAATATGTTTAATATGAATATATAAATAGAGTCTATATCAGATTTCTCATTGTTAGGGAGGGGGCAGAGAAGGAAGGGGAGAAAAATTAGAGCTCAAAATCTTATGAAAGTGAATGTTGAAAACTAAAAATAAATTATTTTTTTTAAAAAAAGGCAAGCAGAGGATTTTGATTCTTAAGGTAATAGGGAGTCATCAGAACCTATGGAGCAGTAGAGTAACATGGTTAAATCTGCACTTTGTGAAATTAACTTTTGTGAAGGGTGGAGGAAATCTTGTGGCAGTGTGACTTGGAAATTACTAGCATACGGGGAAAACAAATCCGTCATTTTTTCTCTACCCCACTTTGAAAGGCAAAAGCACCATCTTAAGTCTGACCTGTGAAAACTGTTTGAAATGTTCCGCTTCACTTCCTCACTAAGCCTGCACATCTTTGTGTGGCTGTCTAAATCTGACATCCTAGAACTTGAAAAGCACCCCAAGTTTACCTTCCTGCTCTTTCACAGAGTCAGTGCACTTGGAGGATTTCTCTTGCTACTATTTTCAAAAGCTGAAAATTGAGATAACTTTTACTTACTCTTTCTCACCTGCTTTTCCTCTTCTCATGCTCAAACAATATTTCAAGACTTGACAAGCCTTATGAGTTAAGAGCTAAGTCCAGTTTTTCAAGGTTATATCACTTCATTCACAAAAATTTATTAAGTACCTACTATGTGGAAGGAATTTATCACTTTTCCCCTGGGCTATTTCAATTGGCCTCCCTTAATGGTGGCTGTTCCCTCCTCCAGAAGCAGAATAGAGTATTTAAACTGGAATCCGAAAAAATGAAGGCTGTCTGATTGCAACTATCGTTTTTTTTTCTCTTAGTTTTTCCTTTTGGGGCCAAACAGAACAAATCTACTATCTCTTCTATGTGAAGCCTTCAAATATTTGAAAATGGATCTTCAAGAAGCCTCCTCTCCAGGAATCCAATTGTGTCTGCCCCAAGCTGCCCCCATGAAGCTCCACCTAGTGGCCTTGAGACTCCTGGGAAATGGTGTAAGCAGACAGGTTTCCCCACTGATAGCAAGGGCAAGACATTCCTCCTATCTTAATACCTGTTTCAGAGGAGAAAGCTTCTGGATGGGGGGAGGCGAAGGGGAGGGTGGTTGGGGGGCTCCTAAGTCCACACTATCAGATTCAAATTCCTAGGATTTAGGTTCATCATAGATTTAAAGCTGAAATCAACCTTAACCCAGTAACCTCATTTTACAGATGAGATCTCAACTTCCTCATTTTACACATGAGGAAACTGAATCTAGAGAGGTTAACTGACTGACCCAGGTTGGCAAAGCTAGTAAATGTCAGAGGAATATTTTAAACCTTGGTCCTTCTAATTCCTAGTCCAGACTCTATCTGCCACACCATACTGCTTTTCAATTTGTTCAATTTAATTCAATCCAACATATATTTATGACAGCCTTATTTATAAGACTTTGTGAAAGTCTTATTTATGAAAAGACTTACTTATATGTACTAAATAATAATGAATCTACTGCTTACTAGTATAAGACTTAACACAGTAATTACTTAATAATAGCACAAATAACTTTTATGTAGTGGTTACTATGTGACACGTACTGTGCTAAGCATTTTACAAATATTAACTTATTAGATCTTTATAACAACCCTGAGAGGCAAGTGCTGCTATGATCCCCATTTTATAGATGAGAAAACTGAGACAAACAGAAGTGAAGTGACTAGCCCAGGGTGACACAGCTATTAAGTATCCAAGGCTAGATCTTAACTCGGCTTTTCATGACTCCATACCCAATACTCTATGTTGTTTCCTAAAAGAGAATGCATGCTTTTTGAAGGCAGGAATTATTTCATTTTTGTCTCATATCCATAACACGTAGCACAATCCCATGTGAATAGTGTTTAGTAAAAGTTGATGGATGAATGGATGAAAGGGTGGGAATGTGAGAGCAGATATCTGTCACACTGACTCCATGCAGGGCCCTGGGAAACCTTCTAGGAATCTGAGATGAGAAGGCTGCCAGACACATTGATAATAGCAAATTATTGGAAATAAAGTGATAGGAAATGGTGAATAGTCCCCAAAGGGAGAAGGCCTGAGAATGTGGTAGAAGCTTTACAAGTCCCTGCCACAGGCAGGGATGAGGAGGAATGCAGATGAGGAGGAATCTTTGGTAAGTACTTATAATTCACTGTGTGTACGTGTGCATCTACTGCATATACTAACATGATTACTTCCTAATTCTGAGTCATTAGTCCCCAATCCCACCTCTCTCACTCCAGCCTGACACTCAGCACTTCCCAGGCCTCACAGCACCTGCACTATGACACTGCCCTACACACCACCACCGCACCCACTACACCCACCTATGCCTGCTGGCAAGGCACCTGGGATCAGTGTGGTGCAGAGAGGCAGCATTTTACAGTGAGAAGGAACTCCTCCAAAGTCAGAGGATCTGGGTTCAAATTACAACTTTACTACCTATGTGACCTTGGGCAAGTTACTTCACTTATCTATGCTTGGGTTTTCTCATCTGTTTTTAAAAAAGGAGAGGAAAGAAGGGTGGTGGTGATTGTGGTTGATGATGTAATGTCTCTTCTTGCTCTAAATCAATGACCCCATGACCTCTGACCATACACATTCCACAATTTCCAGGACTCTGAAGTGAAGGAAAATGTGTAAGTTAAGTTTTCATAAAGAAAAATGAAGTTAATTTGTCTGTTCCTTGACCCATTCAACTTGTAGAGGGAACAAATAGTCCCCACCACTTTCCCTACAGCAAAACAATTATGACTAGTGTTGCAGATGAAAATATAAAATGCCTTTCTCTGCTCAGTAGAGAGGTAGAGGGCCTGGGGCAGTCAGTGTAGGCACTATGTTGAGTATTTTTGTTTAACTGGGTTTTTTGTTTGTTTGTTTGTTTTGCTATGATGAAGGATTCAGTTTCAAGGGGAAAGGAGGAAGGAGGAAGGATTTCCAGAAGTGACTATGATGGAAGAGCAAAATGCATCAATAATATTTTTTTTTAAAGAAAGAATTTAGGGCCTCTAGGTGGTGCAGTGAATAGAGCACCGGCCCGGGAGTCAGGAGGTCCTGAGTTCAAATCCAGCCTCAGACACTTAATACAAAAACTAGCCGTGTGGCCTTGGGCAAGTCACTTAATCTCAATTGCCTTCCAAAAAGCAAAAAATAAAATAAATTCAAGAAAGAATTTATTTTCCTATGTTTGTGAATTACAAATGAAGAATACATGAAGGATCCGTGACATTGTTGGGGAGGGGTGGAAACTCTCTCCACATCTTATTGCCAATCAAAACACATCAACGATATAGTAGGATTATAGAATTTGATATGGAAGAGAACTTAGAAATCATTTTTTCCAACCCTTTACTTAATAGTTGAAGAAATTAAGGCCCAGAATAATTAAGTGATTTAGCCAAGGTCACACAATTAGCAGGGCCATGACTCCAGTTCAAGTCCCCTACCCTCTGGCTCCAAGGCTCCAAGCCCCTACCTTATACTGGCTCTAAAATAGCAAATATGGACTTTGAAAAGGTTGAGTTGCCACTGGGAATAGGGCAGATCATTATGAAGAAATTCATAGTTGTTCAGTTATTTGAGTCACGTCCATCGTCCATCTCTTCCTGAACCCATTTGGGGCTTTCTTTGCAAAGATACTGGAGTAGTGTGCCATTTCCTTTTTTAGTTCATTTTACAGATGAGGAACTGAGGCAAACAGAGTTAAGTGACTTGCTCAGGGTCACACAATAGTAAATGTCTGAAAGTAGATTTGAACTCAGGAAGATGAGTCTTCCTGACTCCAGATTCAGCACACTATCCACTGTGCCACCTTGCTGCCCCTTTATCACTAAAAAATAATTGGTCTTGGGACAGCTAGGTGGTGCAGTGAATAGAGCACATGCTCTGGAGTCAGGAGGACCTGAGTTCAAATCCAGCCTCAGACACTTGACGCACTTATTACTAGCCATGTGACTTTGGGCAAATCACTTAACCCCAATTGCCCTCCCAAAAAAAAGCCAAAAAAATAAAAAATAATTGGTCTCCATAACTTCATAAGTTGTTTTCCATAACTTGGTTAATTAAATTTAACAAACGTTTATTAAACATTTCTTATGTGCAAGATACTGGTTAGAAGCTGAAAGGAAAAAGACAAAATGAAAAATGGTCCCTACCCTCAAGGGCTAGGGACTACTTGAATCCATCTTTCCATCTATAAATAAAGCTTTCATTCTACTAGAGTGATATGACATGGTCGCAGATAAATCAATACAAGATGATGTGAAAACAGAACACTAATATCTGGGGGAATCAGAAATGGGGCTGAGGAGGAGGTGACAGCCACACTGAGTCTTGCAGGTCCCAAGTGGCAGAATACAGGAAAGAAGGCATGCTGGGCAAGAAGAACAGCCTATGTGCAAAGGTACAGAGAGAGTAGGTAAATAGGATGTCAAGTCTGGAAAACAACACATTTTAGTGCCTGGAATAATATGAAGTAAAAGTGACTTGTGAAAAGATGGAGGAGAAGGTACCTCCCGCTAAATTTCTGCATTTATCAAAAAGGCTTATTTCTCGGTCTTTGAGTTTATCAAACACTAGGCTACTGTGAGGGCAGTGGGTGGCACAGTGGATAAAGTGCTGGACCTGGAGTCAGGAAGACTCATCTTCCTGGGTTCAAATCTGGTCTCAGACCTTAACTAGCCATTTGACCTTGGGCAAGTCACTTAACCCTGTTTGCCTCAGTTCCTCATCTTCAAAATGAACTGGAGAAGGAAAAGGCAAACCACTTCAGGATCTTTGCCAAGAAAACCCCAAATGGGGTCAAAAAGAGTTGGATACAATTGAAAAACACTACTGAACAACAACAAAACACCAATCTTCATCAAAGGAGAATCCTTTGGGAGTTCCCTAGATCAATGAAATTACAGGCCCAATGCTATACATGCATGCATACATGTGTGAATACATGCATGCATGCATGTGTGAATACATACATGCATACATACAGCATCTGACACATAAGTAGGTGCTATTTAAATGTTAGCGGTTATTATTAATTATGGAAGTCTTTTGTATAGAAACAATATTGAAACCACTGGGAGCTGAAGAGATCATTAAGAGAGTGAAGAAAGAGACCAGGATCCAGCACAAACTATGGAAGTGATCCAGTTTTAGAGAGTTTAAATGGTGACTCCGCGAAGGAGAGAGAGGAGTAGTCTTAAAGGTAGGAATAGGACCAAGACAAATCAGGAGGATTTTCCTTAGAAATAAAAGGGAGGATAGGATATCTGTGAGTATAGAAATGACTAAGAGTGTCAGTGTTGCCAAGAAATCAACTTCCACAAAAACTGAGAAAATACTATCCAATTTAGCAATGAAGATTAGGGGTCATGTTGGAGAAATTGGGTTAAGTCAAGCAATAGAATGAGAATTCAGATTGAAAGAGGATAAGAAATGAATTGGAGATGAGGAAATGAAAGTAATGTAGGTAGGTAGATTTTTTTTTCTAAGAGTTTATCTATAAAGGAAAAAGAGATAAAGGATGACTGCTTATTCCAATGGCAGAGCCAAACATTTTAAGAAATGGGGAGACATGGGCAAGTTTGTAGTTTTAGATAAGGAGTCAATGGAAAAGAAAAGAATGAAGATAAGAGAAGAGGTGTTTAGAAGGCATAGGAAGCAACATGATCAACAGCACAAGTAAGAGGGTTGGCTTTGGCAAGGAGAAGAGTCACTTCTTCAGAGACTGAAGCAAAAAAGAAGAAAATGAAAAGAGGAAGAAAGGATTAAGTGTGGGAGAAAAGAAAGTTCAAAATGTATGCTTTTGTTCAGTCTTTTTTCAGTTGTGTCTGACTCTTTGTGACCCTATTTGGGGTTTTCTTGACAGAGATACTGGAGTGGTTTGCCATTTCCTTCTCCAGCTCATTTTACAGATGAGAAAACTGAGTCAAACAAGGTTAAATAACTTGCCCAGGGTCACACAGGCTAGTAAATATCTGAGGCTAGATTTGAAATCAGGAAGACGTATCTACCTATCACTCTATCCACTTCGTCCATCAAGGACTGTGTTCCATAGTAATAGACACCTTAGGAGTGAAAAAGAAAAAAAAAATACAAGCTCCTCACCTAGCTATGAATGAAGGAAAGTAATTGACGATGGAGAGTCTAGTGGCCCCACCCTCCAGAGGTCAAAGAGCCGGACCTTAGGAAACTAAACTTCAAGTTACTAAATTTTTGCTGTTCATATGTAGATTTCTCTGTGCTGGGTCTAATAATCCCATTTTTCCCATTTCCTATTCTTTTAGTAAAATAGGAGATGAGATCCTCTGCTAAAAGGGAAGGATAAGTGAGTTAGGGGATTTTATGAAAAGAGATAATATTTAAAAGAGCCATTGTGAAAGATGACTGAAAGACAGTGGAACAGTAAAAGGATTTCCATGTAGTGGTGAAGGCCCAATGCAAATCAGACATTTCTAGTGGACTCAGTTGTCCCTGTTGTATGACTTTCTCCAGCAGTCTTGAGAAGCACATGACCAGGATCATAGAATGCAGATTTGGGGATAACTTAGAGTTGAGATCTAATAAAGTATGGACGGTAACAAGATAAAGAGACAAGGAATTTAAGGATAAAGAATAGGGTATAGTTGAATTGCTCAACAATAAAGTCAAAGTTTTGAAAGGAAGAAAATAAGACCAGAGGAATGGTGACAGATTGGAAAAGCAGAGAAGTAGAAAGACTATGGATTACATGGGAACAAAGAATAGGTTTAGGGATGAAGAAGATGGGCAGATGGAAGGATGGAAGGTTATATATCAGATAGGCATGCAGTCAACAAGCATTGGTTAAGCATTAACTCTATGTCAGGCACTGTACTAAGAATTGAGGGTACGTAGAAAAGCAGCAACATGATCCCTGCCCTCAGGAAACTCACATTCTAATGGGAGAGACAACATACAAAAGAAATTTTCAACCAAGATATATGGAGTATAGATGGAAGGTAACTTTGGGGGAAAAGCACTAGCATCATGGCAGGGAGACATGGGAGAGGGAGGGAAGGTGGGGAGGTAAGGAAGGTCTTCTGAAGAAGAGTAAGATCTGAACTGTATCTTAAAGGAAGCCAGGGAAGTCATGAGGAAGGAGAGCCTTCTAGGCACGGGGAAGAGCCAGGGAAAAGGCTCAAGGTCAGGAAATAGAGTACCATGTCCAAGGAAATGCGAAAGGAGCACCATGATCAGAGAGCAATTTTAGAACTCTATATTGTAGACATAGCCATAGAGGTGATGGAGGGATCCAAGGTACGCGTGAGTGGCTGACATGAAGTGATAACATGGTTCAGTTAAGTTCAAAAGTCTCAAAGCTTTAATAATGATATGGATAATAAAATAAATATTATAATATATAATAAAATATAACAATATAATATCTGTTATATCTATGATATATATAATATATTACATGTTATATGATATAATAATAAATATAAATATAAAATAATAAAAATAAAGAAAAGTCTGTGATGGAGTTAAGAATTTGACTATGGACTGAATAGGCAAGATTAACTAAATAAACTGTCTCTTTTCATGCCCATCCCCTAGTCTACTCAAAATCATCTGGGGGAGTTAATTATTAAGGAATCAGATTTGAAAGAGTATCCTTTCCTGTTTCTCTCTTTTGGTTTTTCTGCTGGTGTTTCTTTCCTTTGTTTTGCTTCCTGTTTCCTGACCCTAGTGAAATGTGAGCAGTCATCCTTCGTGGACCCAGAATAGATATCTTGACCAGCACTTATCTGTTGCAAGAATCTAATGGGGAAATCTTATGGGAATACTGAGTTTGGGCTGTTTAGGGCTTGAAATAAAATGTGGATTGAAAGACCAAGTTTAGACCATAGAGTCTCACCCACTCACCCTCTAAATCATCTCATGCAGACAGATAAGAATGATACTCTTGTTATATCATATAAGTATATACTTCCCATCTTACCAAAGGACAAAATCTTTTTTTGCCCCACTGTTTTTCAATCATTTCGGTCGTGTCCAACTTTTTGTGACCCCATTTGGAGTTTTCTTGACAAAGATCCTGGAGTGGATTGCCATTTCTTTCTCTGGTTCATTTTATAGGTGAGGAAACTGAGGAAGAGCTAAGTGACTTGCCCAGGGTCACACAGCTAGTAAGTGTCTGAAACCAGATTTGAATGAACTCAGGAAGATGAGTCTTCCTGACTCCTTAACCCTGTTAAAATTATTTTTTTAATAATTTATAAAAACACTTCTCTCTAATTTACATTTATTCTGTATGTTGTTTCACTTCTGTGATGTTCCAGACATAGATACAGAGACAGAAAGAAAGAGATAAGCTAGAGACAGAGACATCCCTACTCCATCTAATCTTGTACCTCCTACCATCAGTTTCTTCATGAAATTTGCATACCTGGGGCTGATTTTCAATTTTTATAAAAGCAAATCATTGCTGCTATTCAGTCACTCACTCATGGCTGACTCCTCATGACCCCATGGACCATACTCTCCATGGGATTTTCTTGGCAAAGAGATTAGAATGGTTTGCTATTTCCTTCTCCAGAGGATTAAGGCAAACAGAGGTTAGTTAAGTGACTTGCCCAGGGTCACACAGCTAGTTAAGTGTCTGAGGCCACATTTGAACTCAGATCTTCCTGACTCCAAACCCATTGCTCTATCCACTGAACCACCTAGCTGCCTCCTGAATCATTAGCTGAACCCTAATCTCCCAAGTCATATATGTGATATATCATGTTATTTAAGTATGTGATACTTAAATAATATAGCAAAAAGACAGTGAACAGAGAGATTATTTTAGTGTAAGGTAGACCTAGGGTCAAGTTATGCCTTTAATACTTGCTGGCTATGTGTCCCTGCATAAGTCACTTAACCCCTCAGTGCTACCAGGGCACTTTCTAGATTGCAGAACTGGTATCCCATTGCATTAATAGAAGAACTTTTCCATACCAGTGAGGGCATAGATAGACATAAGATAAATTGCAACACATGCATATGTACATGCATTGTAATACAAATCATGATAGCACAGACAGATACATACATAGTAGACAAAGAGAGAGACAGATTGATAGATTAGAGAGATATACACATATATTCATGTATGCACACATGATAGATACTGGTGTATAATACAGATAGACATACATGATAGACAAAGACAGAAAGCTAGATTTACACATATATACATCCAGGCAGACATGATAGACATATTTATATACATACATGTTAGAGACAGGTTCGTCAATTCATAAATTCATAGATAAATAGATTCACAAACAGATATCACAAATAGATTCCCAGATAAATGATAGATTCTCAGATAGATTCATTAAATTTATAGATTCATAGATAGGTGATAGGTTCATAGAGAGATTCATTAATTCACAGATTGGTGATAGACTCATAGACAGATTCATTCATTCATAGATAGGTGATAGATTCATAGACAGATTCATTCATTCATAGATAGGTGATAGATTTATAGACAGATTCATTCATTCAAGATTCATAGATTCATTAATTATATATGCATAGATAGGTTCAAAGCTAGATAACAGATTGATTCGTCGGTAGATAACATACTTGCTGCTCGCTGCCATCAGATACATCTTCTCAGTGGCCTTTGCTAAGCATGAGGAGGGTTGAGGAACATTGGTGGAGTTAATGGTTCACTTTTGTTCACACAGTCTACACCGTATTTTTTCCCACAACAATCCTTTAAGATAGGCAGAACAAGTATTATTGTCTCCATTTGACAAGCTAGGACAAGAGAAGACACATTCTTTTCATTTATCTGCACCACAACTCCCCCTGTTACTGCCTATAGGTATTCACTTACATAGAACTAAGAAAAGATATTTTCCTTGAGCCATCCCACACAGGCTTAGTTTTAGTTTATATTTGTCAGTTTTATATTTGCATAGGGCTTTGTAATTTTTTTATTAGTAGTAATATCTGTCAGTCAATCAAAGAGCATTTATTAAGTGTAGACCACATGCCAGACACTGTGCTAAGAACAAAGAAAAGCAAAGAATTGTCCCTACCCTCAAGGAGCACACATTTTAAGGAGGGAGATATATATTATTTTGTCATTAGAAGAGAGACACAGGATAAGGAAGGTCATCTGAGAAGGGAAGTGATGGCAATCCATAGAGATAATTTCCTTTTTGTTTTCTTTATTTTTTTTCTTTTTAGCTGCATTTTCTGAGGTCCAGAGAATTTGGGTGGCAGGCCCAGAGTTACTGTGGGATAACAGCAGCCCCCTTAGGACAGACTTGGAGAATGATGATGACACAGCCCACTGAGCCAGTCTGCCTCTCTCTTCCGAAGCTGTTTCTCAATGGAAATTTCTTCTTTTTTAAAATGGTTTCTTTGGCAGCATATTTTAAAAAAGGAAAAAGTGTCCTGTAATTTTGTTTGTTTGTTTTACTTTCCTAGAATATTGTCAGCTCCTAGAACACTATGGACTGTGTTTTTTAAACTAAATTCTGGTCTGACAAATATCACACTCCTCACCCTGGCCCTCCTTTTTACAACCTCACATTCCAGTGTGGAGAAGAAAATAAGGCACCTCTTCCTTTCAATTGGATCTTCTCCTTCAGCTCAAAGCTATAGAGGTGAGAGAGGTGATCCAGATGTGGAGTGTTGCATGCATTATCAGATGAAAGCACTGTATTATTAGTTTTACTTAATTTGCTTAATTGTTTTATAATTATCCCTTCCACATCACAACTTTCCCCAATGAGGTATAGATATATCATGGGTCAGCATAAGAAATTAAATGGGAATTTGGGGGAGTTTTGTGGAAGTCACAGATGACATGAGAAGGCCAGTAGAAGATATAGAGCCTATGATCAAATACTTAACCCAAATTTTACAATAAGGTACCATAAATGCCACACAAAAGAAAAAGAAAAATACAGACTTCTCTGGCACAAAGGGAGGGCCAAAATAATTTATGAGAATTTTCCATATCAAGAAGTCAGGGGATGGGGCGGCCAAGTAGCACAGCGAGTAAGAGCACCGGCTCCAGTGTCGGGATGACCTGGATCAAATCCGGGCTCTGATACTTAGCACCACACCCAGAAATAACTGGCCGTGTAACCTTGAGCAAGTTACTTAACCCCGATTGCTTTAAAAAAAAAAAAAAGAAGTCAGGGGGAGGGGGGAGGGGAAGGAGTGCCGAGCCGATAACCCTCAAGATACAGAAGGGATAACTGTACTTTGTTACAAGCAACTTCTTACGGATTATGGGTAATTGATAATTATCTTAGAACAAATCACAGAGGTTGGAAAGGAAGTGCATCCTAATACAAGCTAACACAGGTGACCAACTACACAACTACTAGCTTCATGTTCCCCCTTATTTTTCATTTTTCTTACTTCAGTTTTACTCAGTCAAGCTATACTTCCATGATTGTATAATAAGACCATAGATATTGAGCTGAAAGAAGCTCAGAGATCACCAGGTCCAGGGATAGGCAAACTATACCCCACCACCCCCCAGATCAAATCTGGCCCAAAGCCAGTTATGTGTGGCCTATGAGCTAAAAATGTTTTTTTTTATTTTTATGTGTGTGTGTATATATATATATTGCTTTTTGGAGGGGGGAAGGCTGGGCAATTGGGATTAACTGACTTGTCCAAGGTTACATGGCTAGTAAGTGTTAAGTGCCTGAGGCCGGATTTGACCTCAAGTCCTCCTGACTCCAGGACCAGTGCTCTATTCACTGCACCACCTAGCTGCCCCAGTTTTTTATATTTTTAAGTCAAGTTTTATTGAACTTTAAAAGGTTAAAAACTACTTTTAATAACAATAATAATAATAATAGCTAACATTTAAGTAGCACTTACTATGTGCAGGCACTACGCTAAGCGCTTTAAAATTATCATATCATTAGATCTTCACAACAATCCTGGGAGGTCAGTGCTATGCAAAAACAGACAGACTGGAGCTGCCCTGTGGGCCACAGTTTATTGACCCACAATCTCGTCCAGCCCTCTCATTTTTCACTAGAGGAAACTGAGGTTCATAGTGGTTAAGCTACTTACCCACTGTACAGATAGTACATGGTTGAAGCAGGATTTAAACTCAGGTCACATATGCAATGTCTTTAATAGATTCAGAAATATCAGACTCTGATTTTCTCTCATTTGCCATTTTGCCCTGGCAGCCTTTATAAATAGGGCATTGTTGTTGCTGTTGATGTTTTGCTTGTGTCATTTCAATAGTGTACAGCTCTTCATGACCCCATTTGGGGTTTTCCTGGCAAAGATATTAAAGGGGTTTGCCATTTCCTTCTCCAGCTCATTATACAGATAAGGAAAGTGAAGTAAAAAGGTTAGTTAGTATGACAAGATTGATATACAAATCTTTTATTGCTATTTTTTGAAGTAGAAATAAAGAATTCATATATGTCAAACTATTCATGATGATATTTTTGTGAGAGTGAAGAACTAGAAATAAAGTGCCATACAGTGGTAAATGGTACAATAAACTATAGTATATGAATGTAATAGAATATTATTGTGCAGTAAGAAATAATTAACATAAGAGATTCAGAAAAACTGAGGAAGATCTATATGAACTGATGCAGAATGAAATAAGCAGAGCCATAAGAATAATGTGAATGATTAAAATAATGTAAATGAAAAGAACACCCATAATTATGGAGAGGAGGAATAGATTTCTGTTGAGTTTTTTTTTAACTTAAAAATAGAGGTGGGAGTGGTGCTACAGAGGTGGAATATTGCATGCATTTTCAGAATAAGATACCATATTACTAGTTTCATTTAATTTGGTTAATTGTTTTACTTTCTTATAAGAAATCTCTTGTGGAATGTGGGTTAACTATACGTGTAAAAACACAAAACAAATCAACAAAAGGAAAATAATAGTGAGCTAGGAAAGTTGCCTAAGACTAGAGACAGACAAATGTTCTCACCTTGTTCAAAAAGGAAAAGGCAGGTTCTTTCATTGATTCGCCAGTAAGTTTGATGCCGATTCTTAGCAATGTTCTAAAACAAACTAGTAAAGAAAGGCTTTGTGAACTGTAAGAAAAGGAATTGTTGATCACTGAAAACCAGGATTAGTTAATCAAGGACAAGTCATTCCATCCTAAAGATTACTATGCTGAGGGGTAGACAGGTAGCACAGTGAGTAAGAGCACTGGCCCCAGAGTCAGGATGACCTGGGATTGAATCTGGGCTCAGATACTTAGCACCCACCCAGAAACACCTGGCTGTGTAACCTTGAGCAAGTTACTTAACCCAGATTGCTTTAAAAAAATTCCTATGCTGGTAGATCAGGGGAATACCATATTCATAGTATGCCTAGATTTCAGTCACCTAATAAAATCTCTCTTGATACTACTGTGGAAAATAAAGAGAGATATGGGGTGATGATAGCACAATTAGAAGAATTTGTATCTGGTTGACCCAAAGAGAAGTGCTAATGGATAAATTATCAGTGTGGAGGGAAGTTTCTAATGGAACCCCACAGAGTTCTGGCATTGGTTCTATTCTATTCTACATTGTTTTCAGTGGCTTGGAAGACAAGATAGTACACTCTTCTCAGATTTGCAGATAATTTTGAAAAATGGTCTAAATCATTGTTGATTAGAGAAGTGACTAAAACAACCTTGAGATATCATTTTAAACCTACCAACTTGGCTAAAATGATATAAGGGGAAAGTGACAAATGTTGAAGGGGAAATGAAAAGATTAGGACACTAATTCATTGTTGGTGAAGTTGCAAACTAATCCAACCATTTTGGAGAGCGATCTGGAATTATGCCCAAAGAGTTATTAAAGTACCTATACCCTTTGATCTAGCAATACCACACTAGGTCTGTTCCCAAAGATGGTTAGGGAAAAGGACAAAACCCTGTATGTTCTAAAAATATTTATAACACCTCTCTTTGTGGTGGCAAAGAACAGGAAATTGCAAGGATGCCCATTAATTGGGGAATGGCTGAACAAGTTCTAGTATATGATTGGGATGGAATACTACTGTCCTATAAGAAATTATGAGCTCGGGCGGCTGGTGGTGCAGTGAGTAAAGCGCCGGCCCTGAAGTCGGGAGGACCCGAGTTCGGTTCCAGCCTGAGACACTTAACACCCACACAAAAATACTAGCCGTGTAACTAGCAAGTTACTTAACCCCAATTGCCCTCCAAAAGGAAAAAAAGAAATTATGAGCTCAATGATTTTAGAAAAACATAGAAAGACATATGAAATAATGAAGATTGAAGTGAGCAGAACCAAGAGAATATTATACACAGTAACAGCATATTGTTTTAAGAACAACTTTGAGCAAATAAGTTATGTTGACTATTATAAATGCCCACATTAACTATAAAAGACATATGAAAAAAAGACACTATCTACAGCCAGAGAAAGAAGTGATAAATAAAAGTATGTATAGAATAATTTTACATATATATACCTATTTGTGTCTAATGGTAACTATCTCTAGGGTGTGGAATGGGGAAGGAAGAAAAAAAGAAATTTACATTATAAATTTGTTGTATATTAAGGAATATCAAGTTGTGCAGAGTAGATTTACAGTTTCATACACAATCATCTCTTTTATTGTACTATGTTACAGAAATGCTTGTTTTATTCCATAAACTAAAAATAAAATATTTTTTTAAAGATTTGCAGATAATACAAAGATGGAAGGGATAGATAATATGCCAGGTGAAAGAGTCAGGATTCCAAAATGATCTTGACAAACTAGAAAAATGGAGCAAATTTAACAAGATGAAACTTAATGTGGATCCATGTAAAGTCTGACACACCTGACTTCAAAAAGTCAACTTAAAAAAATGTTATAAGGGGGGGAAATGACTGAACAAATATTCATGTGAAAAAAAAAAAAGTTTTAGTGAACCTTAAGTTCAATAGTCCACTCAGTATGAGGCTTCTCTTTTCCCTTTACATCCTTCTCCTTGACAGAATAAGGAAGTGGCAGTTCACTTTTCTGGGGGTGTTTGCTTCTAAGAAAAGTAGTTGCTAAATTGTCTTGCCTTTATAGTTCACTTGTCTTGGGTTTAGGTCTGATCAGAGCTATAAGAGAAACAGTTACAATATTCTGATTCAGAATTCTGAAATAGTAGTTGCTCATTTTGAATATGTCGTTAGGTATACTGGATCAAACTGGGAACACAATATGCTTCAGTGATATGTATATGAAGAATTGAAGAATGATAGAACTTTTTCGATTAACAAATGGCAAATTGTGGACACCAGATCTGTTCAGTAATTTGGGACAAATGAAATTTTGTTTTTGTTGTTCAGTCATTTTCAATCGTGTCTAATTCTTTGTGATCCTATTTGGAGTTTTCATGGAAAAGATACTGGAGTGGTCTGCCATTTCCTTCTCCTACTCATTTTATAGATAAGGAACTGAAGTAAATAGGGTTAAGTGACTTGCCTAGGGTCACATAGCTAGTAAATGTCTGAAACCAGATTTAAACTCAGGAAGATGAGTTCCTGACTCCAAACCCAGCACTCTATCCACTGTGCCACCTATCTACTCAAATGTAATTTATTTGATCATAAACAAAAATTGAGAATTTGGTTGTTAACTTTAAGCTAAGGTGAGTTGTTTGCAGAAAGGACTCAGAGTTTGAATTTAGAAAGATACTAAAGAAGTGAAAGGACAAGTTTCAGAACTGTGTTAAAGAAAGACCATAGAAAGACCATTTCTCTGTATTGCTTCTTGTTGCTGAGAGGTGTAAGTTAAACTAAGCAAAAGAACAGCTTGAAAGTAGAGAATTCACCCAGGAAGTTAAGTGGTTTGATTAAGGTATTAGTTAACACAGCATGAATCACCTCAACTTAAGAGTGGAAGCAACTGTTCAACACAGAGGATGCATTCATCAATGAACTTTTATGGACAGTTCCTGAGGAATAAAGAGAATACTGAAGGTTGTAGTTGTCTATTACCTCCAGCACATGTGTTTTCTTCATTCATGTCTTACTTGCCAGGTTGTAAGTGTGTGTGTAAGCCGAGTGTGTGCTTACTTTTCCCCACAGATGCTGAATGAATTATTGGAAGGATGTCACCCAAGTTAATGAGGTGATTCTGATATGTGTATTATCCATCCATTTGTTTTACTACATAAGCACTTATGATATTGTTATTTCTTTTGTCTTATTGCTAAGCAAATGGTTATGTTTAATATCTAAATGTATCATCATTGTGAATAGTTGGTTTTGTTTAAATGGCAGTACATTGGTGGGGATCTGAGAGTCAAAGTGATGAGCAGGGAGAGTGCATTCCCCCAAAACAGTTGCCCCCTAGAACCCTGAGAGTTTGAGTGTAACCATGTGGCTACCTAAACCTTCTTTGGGAACTTAACCTTTGTGTATGTGGGCAAATTAGAGTGAGTGAGTCAGCCTAGAGAATTGAATAGATATCCACATGTCTTGTGTAAAAGATGTGAGACATTACAGTATAGATGACCACCCAATGTCATGTGTGACACAAGGAAAAACTTTCCAATAATTAGAGCTGTCCCAGAAGGGCATGGCCTGTCTCTAGCAGAGAGTTCCCCATTATTGGAGGAATCTAGGCACAAGGTGAATAACCATTTGTCAGGGATGTTTTACAGAGGAGAGAAGTATGGGGTGGCCTATGTGACATCTGAAGTTTCTCCCAACTCTGAGATTCTATGATGCCTAAGGTTGACCAAATTTATTTTTGTTTGTTTGGTGTGGGAATAGAGTTGGGCTATGATTTCATAGGACTTCATTAGGGAGGTTCCAGTGAGGAAACTCCATCTATTGATAAAGATCAGCAATTAATCTGTGGCTTTCAGACTTCCTGAGTTATGGAAGACACCAAGAGATTATAAGACTTGCCCAGTATCATATAGAAACCACCACAAGTCAGAAGCAGGATTTGAACCCAACTCATCACAGCTCGAAGTTGGGCCTTCCATTCACCATTTAAGGATTCATCTTCATCCAGTTAATAAGAAGGAGAAAAAAAAAGATATTGGATCCCTTCCTAGGGCTATTTTCACAATATATACACCACAGCTACCTCCCCTAAGGAAAATTAATTAATCATATGGCTCTACCCTGTACAGGAAAGTAGGAATCAATAGATCTACAAATATTTACTGAACATCTATTATATGCCAAGCACTGTAATAAGCAATAAGGGAGAATACAAAGAACTCTGAAGAGTTTACAATCTAATGGGAGGAAATGATATTTGCATGAATCAGCAGGATGCAAGGTCATGAGTCAGCATGGCATAGTGCCATGGCATCAAACTCAGGGGGGGCCACTAATTAAGGATTCCTGCAGGCTACTAATTAAATTAAGAAAACTACATATTAGCATTATCTATGATGTGTTGTACTTTTATTTATTTTGTTAAATATGTCCCAATTATATTTTAATCTAGTTCCAGACATCAGTCTGACAGCCTCTGGATGGAGGGCTGTGATCACTACTAACTAAATGCGCTCTGACAAATCCTGCAAATCCCAGACTCTCTAAGATTTTCTGTCTCAGACACACTACTGAATCACATTGAAGGAGGAAATTCTATTCAGAGCCTTCCCATAACATACCAGAATGTCATAAAGGTTTTATTCAGCTTACAAGGGTGAGGAACCTGAAGGCCCCATGTGGTGGCGTCTAGATCTTCAAGTGTGGCCCTGATAGGAGCTCAGGCATGACTTCATAGGGAGGGCCTGGTCACTAGCCTCAACAAACTTACAAGTTATTCTGAAAACTTACAGTGGCATGTATGTAGCAGTTCAAGGTGAACAGAATACTTTATATCCATCCTTTTACTTAACCCTTACAACTACCCTGTGAAGTGGATATTATTATCCTGATTTTACAGAAGAAACTTCGTTTTTATACTGAAGCTTAAACAAGTTGACTGACTTTTCCATAAGCTAAAAGGTATCAGAAGGATTCAAACCTAGGTCTCCACTCACACCACATCCAACCCTGTACCACATTGTACCTTCCCATTGTACCACACTGCATACGTCTCATGAGAGATAGCTTAATGGGCAGAGTGCTGAGCTCGTCACAGAACATAAGCAAGTCGTCTAAACTCTCTGAGCCTAGGACAGTGGTGCCTAAAGTACCTACGAGGTGGCTATGAGGCTTAAAAGAGGCAATGTACATAAAGAACTTTCCAAACTAAATGCAATGGTACCAAAAAGACAGGAATTTGGGGGATGGGGTGGTGACAGAAATAAGGAAGCCAGGTGTTTTTAAACTGAATTGCATAGTCTCTCATCAGAGAGGAGGTGAGTCACAAAACCTCCCTCTCAGTTTTCTCATCTGTACAATGGGGACAATAATAGCACCTACCTCCTAGGGTTATTGGAAATATAAAATGAAATATTTGTAATACATAATGCTTTATAATATAAAATGCTTTGCAAATTTTAAAATGATATATAAATGTGAGATATTATTATGTCCTCTTTTTAAGATTTAAGTCAAAGGTCAACAAACTATGGTGCACAAGTCAAATCTGGCCTGACATCTATTTTTGTAGATGAGAATTCTTTGCAAGTTATGAATGATTTTTATATTTTTAAGTCACTGAAAGGCCAAAAGAATATTTTGTGACATGTGAAAATTATACAAAATTCTAATTTCAGTGTCTTTAAATAGTTTTATTGGAACACTGTCATGATCAAATCCCATCTCAGACACTTGGACACTTAGCTGTGTGACCTTGAGCAAGTCACTTAACCCTAATTGTCTTGCTTTCCCCCCTCAAAAAAAAAAAAAGAAAGAAAGAAGCCACTGCCATGCTCATACTTGTCTATGGCAGCTTTTGCATGAAAATAGCAGAAGTGAGTAGTTTTGACAGAGACCATCAGTGGCACTCTCATCACGTTGTACTGCTGTTCAGTGAATTACAAATTACAGTGATGCAGCTATAATGCAAAATCATTTCCTATGGATTGCTATTTTTTTATTGCCAGTACATACCCATCATATTAAAACAAGAAAATAAGAGGGGAGGAAAGCTTTATTATAATTTTTTAATTTCAGAGCTAAGACTGAAATTTTTCCAGATGACAAGAATCATCCTCAACCAGCCAAGAAACTCCTAAAAGAGCCCTAGAAAATGGAGGGATTGTAAAGGAATAGAATGGGTTAAGGAAACAGAATGATATTGACCATTAATCTAACCAAGTGTATTTCATGTGACTCCTTTTCTGTTTGAGAAAATGGAGGGGGGTGGCTAGATGGCACAGTGAATAAAATGCAGGCCTAGAGTCAGGAGAACCCGAGTTTGGTTCCAGCCTCAGATACTTAACACACACACACACAAAACTAGCCATGTGACCTTGGGCAAGTTACTTAACCCCAATTGCCCTCCAAAAAGCAAAAAAAAGAGGAAAAAAAAAAGGAGGTCTGAGAAGATTTCTCTCAGGCTAGAGGATACAATAAATTAATCTTTTAAATGGGTTTCTGACCATAAATTAGATGACAATTGAATTGAGAGACCCAAGAGAGAGGGATAAAGTACAGTAAAAGCTGAGAAAAACTGAATTCCCTTCACAGGACAGTTCTAAGAAAAACCCAGTCTAGGCCACTGCACTCCCTAGTGCAGCCTGCGGAGAAGACTTCAAAGTAAACTTTATCGAGTAAGATTCCTTGCAGAGAGTGGGGAAAGTATTCTTCATAGCTATTGGCAGAGAATGTTGCTTGAAGCTAAAAGCAGCCTTCCTATAGGGAAAAGGATCACTGCATGCACTTTTTGTAGACAGAACTCTAAGTTAGAGGTAGCTCTGAAAATATTCCTTCACCTGCTGTCCTATCTCCCATTCCATTCCCTAGTTCGGACATTTTGATTGGCTGTCCCCAAGCCTGGAATTCTCTCCCTCCATCTGGCTTCCTTCAAGGCCCTGGCTAAACTTCCTTCAAATCCCACATTCTCTAAGAAGCCTTTCCCAATCCACCCTAGTGCCAGTGCCAACAGAGGTTGGTTATTTCTGATTTTTCCTGTGGGTAGATACTGTTTGTATACAGTTGTTTTTATGTTGTCTCTCCACTAGACCACATGCTTCTTGAGAGCAAAGGCTGTCTTTTGCCTTTCTTTGTATGTCCAGAACTTCAAGGCACATAGTAGGTACTTGGTGCTTTTTGACTGTCTTCATAGCTGAGAATCACTAGGATGGTGAATTAACTATGGCCCCCTCTTTATCATAGCGTCCTCTACCCCTAGTAGAGACACAGAGATTGTTAAAAGGTTGGTGGAAGAGCATCCCTACTGGATGCTTTTCCATAATATTGGTAACTCTGAGGAAAGAGGGGAAGGGAACAATCATTTACATATTAAATGCCTACACTGTGCAAAGTGCTTCATAAGTGCAATCTAATTTTCCTTTCACAACAACTCTGTAAGATAGATGCTATTATGATTCTCATTTTACAGTTAGGGAAACTGAGGCAGACAGCCATTATGTGATTTTTCCCAAGGTGATACAGCTAGTAAATATCTGAGGCTGGATTTGAACTCAGGTCTCCCTACCTGTAGGACCAGTGTGCTATCCACTGTGCCATCTAGCTGCCTCTTGGTTAAAGTAGCTAGAGTTGGGTACTAGCTGGAACAGAGAGCAATGCCTAGCAGCATGAAGCAACTTCCAAACTGGAGCAAACTATAACACTTGGCCAGGAATAGGTCAAACAGACAGTAACACAGTGGCATCACTAGATGGTATTCCCAACTCTTAGCATCAGAAGCGTGGGTCTGCCCCTCCGCATATGTGCCCTGCTCACAAGTTCTCTTCCTGCACACATCCTTTCACACAGGTACATTGGCTATTTGAGTTTCCACATTTTGATGCCCCTGAGGGCAGCTAGGTGGTTCAGTGGATAGAGCTCAGATCTGGAGTCAAGAAGATTCATCTTTCTGAGCTCAAATCTGGCCTCAGATACTTAACTAGCTGTGTGACCCTGGGCAAGTCACTTGACTCTGTTTGGCTCCATTTCTTCTTCTGTAAAATGAGCTGGAGAAGGAAATGGCAAACCACTCCAGTATTTTTGCCAAGAAAACTCCAAAAGGGGTCACAAAGATCAGACACACACAACTGAAAGAACATATATATATATATATATATGAATATATATATAGAATATAACTTCTATAAAGGTCCACTCTTCCCACTGAATGTATACATATTTCTGAGAGAAATAATTTTATTGGGGCGGTTAGGTGGCACAGTGAATAGAGCACCAGCCCTGGAGTCAGGAGGACCTGAGTTCAAATCTGTCTTCAGACACTTAACACTTACTAGCCATATGACCTTGGTCAAATCACTTAACCCCAATTGCCCTGCCTTCCTCCCTCCAAAAAAATAAAAAGGAAAAAAAAAGAGAAGTAAGTTTATGGGAAAGGGGGAAATATTATTACTTTATTTACATGGCTATTTAATTTAAATGTCTTTATTATTAAATAAATGTCATTTGACTGACTGATAAAAAGTAGAACATTTCAGAGGGCCCATTTGGAGAGGACTCTGCCCCACAAAAGCCCTAGAACCTAGGAGGCTAGCTAATGAGGGACCAAGAGTAAGGGGCCTTTCAGAGTAACAGAGAAAAATGACCAATCTTACTACTTATAGTCACATCAGTCAGTCAATGAGCATTTATCATCACATTTTGTAAATGGTCTGATGGCTGGTATACCACAGAAGCTTCCAACATACACTTCTAGAAATACTTCCTCTAATATTTTCAAACCAACTAGTGTAGTACTAACACAATGAGATGTAGTAGAAAAAACATGGGAAAAGTTAGAAGGGCTGGGTTCAACAATAACAAAGTCTTAAACTTTCATTAAGTATCTAACATGCATAAGGCATTGGGGGAGATAAAAATATTAAGAAGACTCATCCTTCAACAGATGATGAAACACATATTTTGGTAGGAGTGGCAGATTATGACCACAGGATGCTAGGATATCTGTTCAACCAGTTTTGTGCAATTTTTTTCTTTGTTACATAGCCGAATTCAATGATGGTTGACAGGAAGGTATGGGCAAATGATGACATTTTTTATAGGCATCAGATTTTTAAATAAGAGGTAAAAAAAGCTTAGAGGATCAATTAAAAGTGGAAAGACCAATTAGAAGGTTCTTACCAGGCCAGAAAAGATGAGGTGCTAAATTCCAGAGGACCAATAATAAAGCATAATGTTCTTGTTATTATTCAGTCATTTTCAGTCCTGTCCGACTCTTCATGACCCCATTTGAAGTTTTCTTGGCAAAGATACTGGAAGGGTTTGCCATTTCCTTCTCCAGCTCATTTGACAGATTAGGAAACTGAGTCAAACAGGGTCAAGTGACTTGCCCAAGGCCACACAGTTAGTGCGTGTATGTGGCCAGATTTAAACTCAGGAAGATGAGTATCCCTGACTCAGGACCCAGCACTCTATCCAATGAGCCACCTAGCATGATACCCACCTCTAATAGTGACATGATAAGACTCAAGTTGAAGAATGAAACCTTCTTTGAACATAGCAAATTTGTTAGGAGAGTTTTAGGATTGTTTTTTGGGTTTTTTTTAATGGGGGAAGAAAAGATAAAGGCTGATCCATAGAAAAAAAATAAAAGTCAGATTTAAAAAAAACTCCCAAGAAGTTTACCAGTATACAAATTACTATAATTCAGCAGAATACTATAAACACATAGGAAAGATCCAAAGTGTTATAAGAAACCCGAAGGAGAAACTACTTTTTATCTGGAGGGGATTTCGAGAAGATTTAATAGAGAATATGGACTTGAATTTGGCCTTGAATGACAGAATAGGATGCTAACAGGTGAAAAGAGGGTTCTTTATAGACATGAGGATGCTATTTGAGCAAAGTTATGGAGGTGGAAAGAATTTGCAGAATTATCGGTAGGAATTTAGTGAATTTGAAAGGGGGGGGGACATAAGATAAAGGTATAAAAGTGGAGGAAATGCGGGCTATGGAGAACTTTGAATAGTTTGGGGCTCTTATTTGTTTTAGAAATTGGGAACTGTTGAAGATTTTTTAGTTAGTAGGAAAATGATACAGTAGGAGTGTATAGGATAGGTTGGCCCAGAGAGAATCCTTCCTGTAAACATAAGTTTGGGAGTCATCTCTGTAGAGTTCAAATCCCAGCAGATGAGGTTGTTGAAGGAAAGTTCATTTTAAAAAAACAGACAAACAGGGTGAAAAGGAAGCCTTAAGAACATCTACATTTAGGGACCAGGAAAGAGGAGCCAGCAAAAAGATACAAAAGAGATGTCACATCGACTGGAGGAAAATCAAAACACAAACTTGAGAGAGACAAAGGGGGGGGGGGGAGGGGAAGGGGGAGGGGGGAGAGACAGAGAGAAAACATCACAAAGAGGTGAATCACCAATTAGCTTTGCAGTCTTAGGCAAGTCATTTAACTTGTCTCAGAGCCAATAGTTTCCTCATCTGCAAATCAAAGGGTTAGGTAAGGTTACCTCTAAGAACTTTTTTGGACAGCTAGGTGGTGCAATAGATAGAGTGATGCAGCTAGATTGAATCCAAACCTGATCTCAAACACTTACTAGCTGTGTGACCCTGAGCACGTCATTTAACCTTGTTTGTCTCAATTTCCTCATCTGTCAAATGAGCTGGAGAAGGAAGTGGCAAAACACTCCAGTATCTTTGCCAAGAAAATCACAAGTGGGGTCACAAAAAGTCAGACACAACTAAAAGAAATGACTATACAACAACAAAAGACTTTTTGAGCTATCTAAAATTCTAATTCTTTTATTCTCAATGTGCAAAGTAACAGATTCTGGGATTTAGAAAACCAAGTTCTAGTCCCAGCACAATATTTATTAACTATGTAATCTTTGGTAAATCGATTAACCCCTCTGAGCCTCGGTTTCCTCATCTCTAAAATGGGCGTTGTACTAATGGATTTGCCTGTCTCAAAGGTTTGTTTTAAGGAAAGAACCTCTTAACCTCTAAAGTTCTACATAAATGTGTTATTAATAGTAATAACAATAAACATGATGTGATCAATTTACATCTTTCAATTGAATAATGATCACTGATTCTGACCCTGATTAAACCAAGCTGATCAGCCAAAGGTTTGCCCTGTACCAGAAACAAGAAAACATGAAGAATGTAACCTCTTGTTTACAAACTGAGAAGCCAGTTAAACCTTTGCAGAATATTTCTGTCCTTTTAGTGATAACTGATCTCCAGGGACTTAGAAAGACAAGCTGTTTTGGTTTGCAAGTGTAGGTGTGTTCCCTGAATTTCCCACTCTCACAAAGCTTTCATTTATTCCAGCAACACACACACAGCCTGATAGTTTCCTGGAGACCAGTTGTCATTCATGCTTGGGACTTGAGGCCAATGTAGTGTGCACAAGCATTGCTTAAGTCTAAGAGAATTCTGATTCCTAACACTGGTGAATGAAGCAATACTTGTCAGTTGGATCATAGGATTGTGACCTTGGGTTGTAAAGGACCTTAGAAACTACATAGTCTGACCCCCTCATTTTAAAGATGAAAAAATTGGGGCTTTAGAGAAGTTAAGGTTCTTGGTAAAGGGCGAAGAGGTATCAAGTATCAGAGGCAGGAAAATACAAGAAGGCAACCTGCCATTTCCGCAAAAGGGCACACCTGGGAGTCAGAAAGATATGGGTTCAAATCCTGCCTTTGACACAAACTAGCTGTGCTGAGAGAAAACCTCTTGGTGCCCCAGGTACCTAAAACTGCAAATTACAGATGAATTGCCAATCTGCCCCAGTTAAAGAAGTCCCCATACCAGGAGTCACCTACACCTATGAAATCATGGGTCTGGGAGAACCAAAAGTTACCCATGGGTACCAAAAGCTATATTTTGTTTGTGTCATTTTGACCCCAAAGGTCACATGCAGTTGATTTAAGTGAAACAATGGATTTCAACTTTGATTACGGTACATTTTTCTGCATTTACATAGCATCTAAAGCACCCCTGGCAACAAATCTTCCTTCTTATCATTGTAACTATTTTTAACAAAAAAATAATCATGCAAACCATAATAACCATGTGTTGAAAATGATAAAGCCAAAATATCATTGCCAAAATCTGGTGCATGTTATCTTGGGGGGGAAGCCCTTTGGCACAGTGAACCGTGGGGAGATTACACAACACAGCACGTTTTCAAGGCTGACACCCGTTCCTTTTTTGGCTACTTTGCATCATTCTACTAGCATAATATGTGGCTCTGGGTTTTACCTTTAGTTTTGCATGCTGCTTAATTGTATCAGCACTGCCAGGAGTAGCATCCTATTTTGGAGGAACAGAGAAAGCACACAGGAAAAGGCAATTGTTTCCAAGTTAGAACCACCAAGTTTTCTATTTGGTTCAGTCACTATACACTACTTACACACTGGGCAAGATCTGTATTTCTCATGTTTAATATGCATGTATATGTAGGCCCTCTATCAGATTGTGTGCTGTCTTGGGGTGAAGGAAGGGGAAGGAGGAAGGTGGAGAAAATTTAAAACTCAAAAGTTTATGGAAGTAAATATTGAAAACTAAAAATAAATTAAATATTTTTTTAAGATTTGTATTTCCCTCGGGTTGGGGAATGCCCCATAAGAGAACTCTCTCTACTGATACAGAGAGTCACAGATAGTCTAAAGATTGCCTGAGGATCAGAGAGTTTTAGTCATTTGTCTAAGATCACACAGCTAGTCAGAGAAGCGTGAATTGATTCCACATCTTCCTGATTCCAAGGACAAGTACATGGCTTTAGCCCCCAATACAACCTTCTCCAATTACCTGAATTCATACCACATGAGCACATAGGCAGAAGCCTCCTTCTCTGAGGTCTACCAATGTTAATAATACCAAAAGCAGCTTATGAAGTCTACCAGGATTCTCCTACTGATTCCTTCCTGTATGTCTCAACTCTCTAATGCATTTTTCTTAAACTTAAAATAAGAATTCAGTCTGAATAATTAATTCCTTCAGTGCCTCTGTCTGGCTCATTCACATTTGAGACTCGATAATTTAGGCTGCTGGATATAATGAATATAGAATATGTATATAGCATATATTACGTGTTGCATAAAATATCTATATAACATAATGAATATAATGAATGATAACTCATGGAGGCTGCTTGAAAGGTTTTACAAACCTCTACTCTATGTACAAAATGAGGAAATAGAAAATGCTGGTAATAGAATAATGAGCAGAGGCCGACACTGAAGACAAGATAGACCTCAGGATCATGAAAGGTTAGTTATTTCTAAGAAATAAAAAATGAACTGCAAGATATTTTAGCTATGGGCCAAACAAAGCAAAGCTGTTTTTTCCTTGTTCTGTACAAGGTTCTATTGCCAGATTTTTCCATCTTCCGGTCTCAGTTCCTAATCTCTGTATATATTTTACATTGGGGGTGCCTTAACACATGGAGATCTGAGATGAGGGGCCATAAGGCTTCTGATCCCAACCTTTTGCTTTCTTTCAAATGACCAGGATTCCTCATTCATAGCAGCCTACATCTGCAGAGGATTTGACCTCCAGAGAAATCAACTCACTTTTGAGGAGAGGCAGATATGGGAAGATCATTCCACCAGCTTCCCCTAGAATAAGGGTTTTTAGCCTAGTGTCCATGAACTTTTTAAATATTTAGATAAGAGTATTTCAATATAATTGGTCTCCTTTATAATCCTTTATATTTTATTTTCTACATTTAAAAACACTATACTGAGGAAGGGTCCATAGGCTTTGCCAGACAGCCAAAGGGGTCCATGACACAAAAAAGGTTAAGAATCTCTCCCTAGAATGTCAGTAGGAGCCACCATAACATTTGAGGGATCCAGAAATCATCCTTTTAGCCCATGTTATGGTTCTATTCCTGGAGTTAAAGAACCTTTGTAGAAATCCAGTCCCTGATGCTTACTGTTCCTTTTGTTCCCTGATCCTTTTGTTGACCTTGGACAAGTCATTTGACTTTCATGGGCCTCTGCTGGTCCCAGAACATGCTTTATGTTGATCCACCCAGACACCTTGCCTTCTGCCCTGTCATGACATGCTACAGCTCACCCACTTCCCACCTCTAGATGGGAACTTTGATAACAACAATCAAATCAGTCCTATCATTGCTTCTAGAAAGGAAATGACAATTCACGAATGTATGATTCTGCTTACTATTCCTATAACTCCCTAAATAAAAATCCCCTTCCCTGATCGCCATTGCCCTATGTGCGTATTCTCCTTCCTTCCTCTTATTAGAATGTGATCTCCTTGAAGCCAGGGACTGCCTCACTTGTCTAGTTGTATTACCACCATCTAAGCAGCACTGTGTCTGGTACATTAAGCAATTCATAAATGCGTTTTTCATTCACTCATTCAGTTTCCTCATTTATAAAATGAGAGGGTTGGATTACATGGTCTTTAAGGTTCTGATTCCAGCTCAAGGATTCTCATCCAAAAATGGTCATCCACCTATCTATGGTACTTCTTCTGTTTTAACATTAAAAGCTCCCCTGAGTTTGTTTATCATTTCTGGGTTTTAAAATGTAGCATTTAGGATGGCTAGGTGGCACGGTGAATAGACTACTATCTCTGGAGTCAGGAGGACCTAAATTCAAATCTGGCCTCAGACACTTAGCACAAAACTAGCTGTGTGACCTTGGGCAAGTCACTTAACCCCAATTTCCCTGCCTTCCCCCTCAAAAAGAAATAAAATGTAGCATTTAGCCTAAAAAGAATAGAATAGATAATCATAAGATATTTCATTAACTAAAATTGCACCTGAGAATAATCGAATGTTATTGTAGCTTAGCACAGTAGAATGACTCATTTGATATCAAAGGACCTGGGTTCAAATCTGAATTCTGTCACTTATCTGTGTGACCTCACTACCGATGCCTCAGTTTCCTCATCTTTAAAATAAGGGGGTTGGCCTAGATGGTCCCTCGGGTCCCTTCAGACTCTAGACCTGTGATCTTCTGAATAAAAAGGCAATCCTTAGTTCACTACATCACCAAAGCCCATTACAGATGACCACCCAAAGTGGACACATTGGGTCAGACCCAGGCAATTTCCCAGCTAAGAGGTATGTCTCTAACAAACTTGGGTTGCCATGCCTCTCACACTCCAAGTTCTCTTAACAAGAAACTTACATACGTACATATACCTAAACACTTATCCAAATCCTTTTTTTACCCTAAATATCATTAAGTTTAGCAGACAGAAACACTACAGAAGCAAGAGAGCAGGAACAATGGGGAAAGTGCCAGCTTCTCCTGCTCAAATCAATCTACAGTTGGATAACAAAGATATCCCCACTGAGCTCAGGGGCTGAAAGAGAAGAGGAAGAGAATCCTTTTTAAGCCCCAAAGGTCCAACACTTAACCTTGAACTGGACTGGGGAGCAGACAAAGTCAGTGTTGGTACTAAAGGCCCCTGTAACGTATTCCCAAATTGCTCGCTTATCTAGGATTTTAAATTGCATCAAATTTCCAAGCCTGGGGAAAACAAATCCCAGGAGTGAGAGGTTAATTTATCTGCAGGGGAAAATAAATGTGTTCCCACTACTTTGCTGATCCTTGCCCCCCTACCCCCCACCCCTTCCCCAGGTATCAGGAAGCAACACTAAGGGACTCTAAAGAGAGACCATGGAGCCCTCTGGTGCAATGCAGCTTAAAATCCACACACAGCTTAACAAATCTCATTAAAGCTGGACTCTGAGATAAGAGAAAAGTAGAATAACAGGCTTGATGGACAGCTACAATTGAGGAGACTTTAGCACCTATATTTTAAGATTTATTTAAAACTCTATCTATATAAAAGAAATTAAGTGATGTTTGTTTAGACTGAATGGAAAAATGGTTGCTGGGGGGAAATCCTAAGAGCTCTTGCTTGACACAAGCATAGATAAAGGCAGTAATCATGTCAAGGTCTCCCTAGGTACAATTTACTTTCAGAGCAGCTCCCAGGTCCCTCCATCCCTTCTTTTCTCTTTTAACTCATTCCCGGATACCTGCTGATCCTTTGGTTTCCGAGTTGTGTCAAAAGAAAGGTCAGCAAACCTAGCTCAGTTCTAGGGTTGGAAGGGGAAAAGAAAGCTCAACAGCATTCACAGGAAAAGGGTCATTTGGAAGCCCCTTCAACATAAGCTCATTTTTCAATCAAAGCACATTAACTGTAACAATTCCCAACTCACCAGGAAGCAAGCAGACTAACTAATGAGAACCGTAAGAGAGACATCAGTTCATGGGAAAAATCATTTTCTTCAGCTGTCAGCCCATCCCCCCTTCCCGATCCTGAGCAGCGACATAACCGTTTCTTTCATGAATGTTCCCTAAATGTGTACACCAGTGGCCCGGGTTTACATGCTGCCCTGGGTGGCATAGTCTTTTCCAGTACCCATCTCCACCATTGCTTTACTTTTGAGCAGAAAGAGTAAGTAAGCTAGAAATATGATCTAGATTAAATTTCTGCCAAGCTTCAAATAATCTAAACCCAAGCCCAGGCAGTTTCAAAAACCTGATGCCCTCTGTGGCAACCATAACTCAGCCCTTCCCTGAACCCATATTCCCAACAGATTGAGAGATGGTGTACATTGCAATGAATGAGTAGGATCATACCAAGTCCCACTATGGCCATCTGTACTTCAGGGAATTGCTCAATGGACTGATTGGGTTGCACCACCTACACTGCTAAAGGAGGGGTTCTTGATCTTTTTTGTTTTTTAATCTATCACTGTCTAGGGAAGTCAATGGACAGACATCCTTCTTCAGAATAATGGTTTCAAATGCATAGAATAAAATGCATAAAATTTCAAAGTGAGCCAATTATAGTGAAATACGGTTATCTAAATATTTTTTAAAAGACAAATTCACCAACCCTAGTTAAAGAACTCTTATACTAAAGGGAACTTTCTCCTGTACAAAACATAAAACCTTAACCCCAAATCCATATCCAATTACTCAGAAATCATACTGGAGAATAATGCCTTTGTAATTCCCTGATGGAACATGTAGAGTAGGGATATATGAAGAAAGAAAAAACCTAAGATATTAAAAGAGTAAGAATTAACTGACTCACAGTTTCAGTTTTTGAGGTAACTCCTAGTTTGCTTATGTCTCCAAATATTTGTATAGGCACAGTTTACTAAATCCCAGATGATATGGATGTGACCCTAATGGCTTGGGATGGGAAAGAGGGAGGAAATTCATCTTTAGGTTGTCCATGGAGCTTACTTCATTCACTCAGTTAAGAAAACTCTAAGGTTTCTAAAATGTTGTTGATTTGGTCCTCATTTGAATGGCAAGCATTTCTGGCAATGAGGTACAATCTTGGATACTTCTGATTTATCAAAGTAGTCCCAGTTTTCAGAGCACAAATGGTAGCTGCCTAACAAACAAGGCCCCAGAAGCATGAAGTGTAAAAAACACAAAGAGAATTGCAGATTTTCAAATCCAGAAACTCCAAGTAGCCTTCCCAAAAAAGCAGATGAGCTTGTGCTGGGCGTTAAACTCCGATTGCAGGCCTCAAAGGAAAACCAGGAAGGAACACATTGTACAGAAAAGCAAACAAACAAACAATACCCTTTTATTTTTAAAGCTCTGGTGAAAGAATAAGCTTCCAAATGACATCCCATTTTTTAAAAATTGTAAACTAACCTACCTCTGGGTTAGTCACACTATACAGACCGCATCCTAACTCTTAAAGATGCCTAAACATTTCATGGAGTATTTACAAATGTATCAGTTAGGTAGTAAAGTTTCATTGCAATTTTTCTAACTTTCTAGCACATATTCCACAGTAAAATAATGGGGCTATATTTGCATTTTTGTATAAAACTTATTAACAAATGGAGAAAGGCAATTTTCGATTTGTTCTTTTAGTGTTTTTTTTTTTAAAAAAAAAGAAATAGAGAGATGGGATTTTTTTGGTAAAAAAAAAAAAAAAGAAGAAATGCACAAAGATGTCTAGTTAACTTTTTTAAATTATTTAAAGTACCATTAAGTTAAAATGTTTACATTCATTATAAAAAATGTTGTTAAATCTTAAGCAAATGATTTAACACTGATTGCTGCAACGCAAATTGCACTTCTTAAAAAATTATTGTATACATGGAAGAAAAATATCTTGTTTGCTACCCTGTTTACAAATTCTGGCTGACTTCAGATCAGCCATATAGAAGATGAATCGACAAACCCTCAGTCACAGTGTATGTTAAGAAGTTATAATGCAGTCTTAAAACTGAGGAACATTTTTAATGAAAGACGTCAGGAACCAGCTCGACCTCGAGAAACACGTGCCAAAACAGCCTCATTTTGTTCTCCTCCATGACTGTCTGCAGGAGCTCTGATATGGAAAGTCAGGAAGAAAGTCTATGGTCACGAAGGAGCTGTTTGTTGGTTTCAAGGATATCAAAATTCTAGCTCAAACTGTGTTATTTGGGGGCAAAAAATGCTCAGAAATCTTTTTGCTTTCTTAAATCTCTCCTGGCATCCTTTAGAATGAAAGCCCCAGGTAAGTCCCTTTATCCAGCATGTGGAAGTAAGGATGAGGAAGTCACATCAGCATGCATCCTGCATCCCAGAGGCAGGCAGGCAGGCAGGCTGGGCTGGCCGACTGGCTGGCTATGTTGAAGATGCATGAAGCAGGCTTAACAATAGAGGAGGAAGGACGATATTCTCTTTGGTTGTATTATCTTTACCCTGGAAGAGATCCATCTTCTCTCATTTCTCTTGCATAGATGAGGAGTTGGATGGTAAGGCAGAAAGCCTCTTTGGAAAAACACCTCTATCACAATAAAGGCACAAAAAATGACACTTGAGGAAAAGTTCTGCCAGTATCTTCACTGCTGTATAGAATGCTTGAAAAAAAAAATTACAGAAACTGTGGGCGTCTAAAGGTCGAGGCGCCCTCCCTCCCATCCCCCATCCATGGAGGTCTCCCAACTTCCTTTTTCCACTGAATCAAGCAAGTGCTAAAGCACACCATGAATCCTGTCTCACAGACGCTGTAACTTCAGCCGAGGAGGTCAGGCTGACTCCTGAGTACAGCCCATCTTGACCTGAATACTTGAGAGCGGTGCTTTCAGGGCTAGTGTTCTCTCCTGGACCAGACATCACTGAGGATCCCGCCTAGTGAGAAGGGGGATGGGGGAGGGAGAAGAGCGAGCAAACAGAGAAAGAAAGAAAAAGGAGAGTGATGAATTTATTTAGCACAATCTCATTACCTGCACATATCATAACTGGAGGACTGAAAAAAGGGACTGTGTGGCCTTAAATAGAACTAGAACACAGCAACTAGAAAAAGGATGCTGCTATATACTTGAAACGGGCAGCCCAAGCTACAGGCACAGCATCAACCCAAGGCTGGCAATTTAAGCTTTTAGAAACATTATCCTGTTATCATTATTACTCACGGAAGGAGCCTCCCAGGAAGATAAACAATTACACTAGGCTAGGGTACAAAAAGGAAACTGGAATAATCCTTTTTATAAAAAAGAATCAACCAGAAAGGACCTCCTGCTCCATGGAGTAAGCCATACTGGCTTGGTACAAGTGGACCACACTTCCAAACTAACCACTCCAAGAGGCACAGAAACAACAAAAGCAATGCATACACATTGACACACACACATACACACACAAACACACCAAATGTATACAAATCTATGACAGATCTACATAATCCCTGAGGATTGGTATGTCTATCAAAGCCTGCATAGAAAACCATCCAGGCCAATACTACCTAAGAAATGAGATTTCTGAGAATAAGAAAATTCATCCACGGTCCTCCTAAATTTAATCTCTCTCTCTCACACCTAAAATTTGTCCTAGAAAACTGGCAACACTTGATCTCCATTTCTTCAAAATGAATTTCTACATCCTATCTATCATAGCACCACCATCATTTCTTTCAGCCAAAGTTCATTTTCTCTGCTTAATTTATTCAGACTTCAGAAAAAAAAGAAAAGTCAAACAGATGTCTTCCCATAATAAAGTGGAACAAATCACATGCAATTAATAAAATTCATGTATATTTTCAGGGGCACAAGAAGGGAAAGGTTCTATTGCAAAACTCAAAATGTACTCAGCTGCACAACCTTGAGGGACCAGGGTTCAAATACTGCTTCTGAAATGTTCCTTTTATGTGACCTTGAACTCCCTTACTTAACTTCCTTAAGTCTATTTCTTCATCTGCACATTGAGGCTGTTGGACTAGATTACCTCAAAGGTGCCTTCCAACTTGAGATCTGCACTCTCTTCTCTTATTTATCTAGTTTCTTTCCCCCCCCCCAGGAATAAAAAGAATTCTGCAGATACTGACTCAAATCCAAGGAGGAAAGGAGTTAATGGCTCCCATCTTGAAAAGGTGTGTTGTCTTCAGGCTAATTTAGCACCTACTATTTCTAGAATACTTTATTTTCCAAAACTACTTTTTCCCATGTGGTTATATCACTGTAGAGTCTTAAAAAATAATAATAATAATAATGATGTGAAAATGCTAATGGTGATAAAATGAATGATTTTATATGTAAGATAATTTGGAAACACATTCAACTGAATTGATGTCATCTGACTGGTACCAAGTTTTGCTTCATGTTTTAAATACGTAATACTGAGTATGTTATAATTGTGTTTCTAAGTTTTCTTGTATTGTGAATTTGGGGAAGTCATTGAGTAAGAAATGTTTTTAAGGGGCAGCTAGGTGGCTCAGTGAATAGAGTCAGGAAGACCTGAGTGCAAATTCGACCTCAGAGACTTAACACTTACTAGCTGTGTGACCTTGGGCAAGTCACTTAACCCCAATTGCCCTGCCTTCCCCCCTCCAAAAAAAAAAAAAAAGAAATGTTGTTAAAAAGATAATGCAATCTTATCCTTGGAAAATTTTATTTCTTTTAATCTGGAGGGAAAAAAAGATTCATGAGGTGGGTTAAGGCAGGTGCTCATTCACTCCTTGGACAGCTAAAGAGACTAAGATACGATTAAGTCCATCAAGGACTTGGAGAACAGACTCTCACATTCTTTGCTCCACTTTAAGCAAGATTGGCAGCCGGAACAAGGCCCCTACATTTGCGGCATTAAGTAAAGATAAGCTGTTGCTCTGGGCCACTATAAAATAAAGGGGTTGATGAAAGACTTAAAATATTCTTATCAATACACAACCACAATTCCAAAGGACTCATGATGAAACATGCTACCTGCTGCCCAAAATAGAAAGGACAGAATCAAAGTGCAGATTGAGACATATATTTTAGAAGGAAGTAGGAGCCAATGTGACAATTTGTTTTGCTGAATTATATGTATTTGTCACAATAGTTTTACTTCCCTTCTTTTTTTCAAGGTGGGGGAGGGGAAGGAGAGGAAGACAAGAAGATGGATTTTCACTAACGAAAAAAATAAATTTTGAAAAAAATTTAAAGTAAAATGAAGGATGGGGCAGGTAGGTGGTGCAGTGAATAGAGCACCAGCCCTGGAGTTCGGAGAACCCGAGTTCAAATTTGACCTCAGACGCTTAACACAAAAAACTAGCCATGTGACCTTGGCAAGTCACTTAGCCTTAATTGCCCTACTTCCCCCTCTCCAAAAAGCAAAAAAAGAAAACAAACAAATAAAAATAAAATAAAATAAAATAAAATGAAGGAGGTGAGCTAGATAAAATCCAAGGGCCCTTCTAAGTCTTATTATTCTATTAAGAGAAAAAGTATCACTCTCAAAGGTACATGGAAAGTCTTCATTCCCCTTGCAGAGTCAGTTTGGTTCACTTACTTTTTAATGGCAGTATTTCTCAGAACACTACTATGAGGCCAGCACGTGCAAGAGTGCAGCAATCTAGCACAGACTGTGTCAAGGACGGGTCCAAGACCCCAAGTCTTCTGGTTAGACAACATCTACATTCAGCTCCTCATTTTGCTACTTGGTCGTTGCAGCAGTGTCTGATGTTTTGTGATCCCATTTGGGGTTTTCTTGGCAAAGATCCTGGAAAGGCTTGCCATTTCCTTCTTCAGCTCATTTTACAGATGAGGAAACTGAGGCAAACAGGGTAAGTGACTTGCCCAGGGTCACACATCTAGGAAGTGTCTGAAGCTGAATCTGAACTCAAGAAGATGAATCTTCCTGACTCTAGGTTCAAACTCTGCTCACTGAGCCACCTTGATGCCCTCCCAGCTCCTCAAGAAGTAGGTAAAAAAATGATGGGACTTAAAACTTAAAGGGATCTTTAAAAATCTATGCATCAATCAATAAGCGTGTATTAAACATCTAATATGTGCCGGGCACTGGACCATGCTCTAGATCATCTAATCTATGACACCTTCCAATTTTAGAGATGAAGAAACTAAAGCCCAAAGAATGTAAGTGACTTGCCCAAGGTCACACAATTAATAAGATGTAGAATTGGGGCAAGAACCTCTGACTCCAAACACCAGTGTACATCTCACTCCACCATCTTTGCCTCTACATCTCTCTCTCTCATTTTTTTTTTGGAGGGGGGAGGGCAGGGCAGTTGGGGTTAAGTGATTTGCCCAAGGTCACACAGCTAGTAAGTGTCTGAGGACAGATTTGAACTCAGGTCCTCCCGACGCCAGGGCCGGTGTTCTATTCACTGCACCACCTAGCCGCCCCAGCTCTACATCTCTTAGGTAATATTTCCTTCTTAGCTAGAAACCAAGGTCTGTGACAGCATATAAAATCCTGACCAGCAACAAAATGTCACCTACTTCTTAAATAATATAGACTCAAGTACTTTAATTGAATGATTTTGAAAAAAAAATACAATTTATATGACCCTATTAGTGAAATATCTAAAATTTTAAGTAGATAGTTTTCATAAAAGTATCAAATAATTCTATTAACTACATGCAACAACTTACAGTATGAACTCTGAATGAGTCAATTAAGTTCACTCAGCCTCAGTATACTCATGGAACTAATAAAAGCATTTATCTCATAGAGGTGTTGTGAGTTTCATCTGAGATAACGTATATAAGTCCCTTTGCAGAACTCTAAACACTATACGAATGCGAGCTATTGACCTTACCATACTATTACACTGTATAATATATACTCCTTGAATATAGATTTGACCCTAGTTATGGAAAATTCACTCTCACCTCTCTCCAACAAATTGAGGATTGATATTTATTCCACAAAAGGATTCTTCACTTTGAACTGTATCCAGCAATAGTATTAATTGAACTAGAAAGCTCCTTGAGAGTATTTCTAATTATTATTATATCTGGATTACATCTTTTTCTATATTATTATATAATATAGTAATTATATCTAATTATTTCTAATTATAAAAATTAAATATATGGACATTTTTTTATGAATGCACCTATAAGTAAAGGTACAAATGATCCATTTTACTGGATTTTTTTCCCCAGAGATTGGGAGTTTTCAGGCTTATTAAAAACCCACAAACCTAATAAAGTTTCATCTTCCCTTTTATTTCCAGGAAGTGCTATATTCAGCCAAAGGATTGTCACAACCACCTTCATCAACAACTAATCCTACCTTTGTTGGTCCCGACATGGACCAAGTATTTTTTCCCCCTAATCTGGTTTCTCTATAAGATCTATGGTATAGCTGCCTCTCTTCAACCATAATCGGTGTTCTTTCTCAGTGTACACCCACAGAGGACAGTGACCTGTCTTCTGACTAATCCACTATTGTGTGCTATACCTTAGGCACAAGGCATTATGCTAGAACATCAGGAATGGGCGGGGGAGGGAAGGAGAGGGTCAGGAATAATAGGCATTATCCCTGCCTTCAAGTGGCTTAGGATTCAGTTCTGAGGACAGTGATATACCATTAAAAAATAACAAAATTTTAACAGGATAAGTGCCAAATGTGTGATAGAAATAATGAGTGGTCTAAAGAACAACAGGTCACTCTGAGGGCTTGGGGTGGTTGGGAAAGATTTTCACAGAGCAAGTAGAACTTGAGCTGGGCTTTGAAGGACAGGTGGCACCAAAATAAGATGAAAGGAAGGTAGAAGACATTCTGGAGGTAGAAAACAAGAAAGAGGAGGATAGAGAAGGTAAGGAGGGGAGGGGTAAGGGAATGATGAGCAGCCTTTCACATGGGGGTAGAAATGGGAAGAAATTAATAGATCCACTTTATCAGAATGAAAAGTTTGTGTAGGGAAATCATAGGAGATGAAGTCAGGAAAGGTGGGCTAGGATCAGTATTGTGAGAATTCACAAACCAAGCTGAAGAGCCATAAAAGCTGTCCAAATTCGTTCTGTAAAGACAAATCACCACTGTCACTGAGCTTAGAAAATAGAAATAGGAATAAATACAATGTGAAATAATGTGATCACTGTTTTTCTAATTGTTCTTTAGGGAGGGGAAAGGAGGGGAGGGTGTTACTTAGAACAACAAACAGCCCAAGAGATGAAAAAAAAGTATAGAAGGGAAGGCAGGAGGGCACAGAGACAAACCAGCTCTTTTCAAGTTTGCATAAGACCCTAAGGATGTACAAGGGTACTCCCAAAATGTTCTCAGTGCCACCTGGCTGCTGATCCTGGTATTCCCCTGAAGCCAACAGCTATGTTCCACTCCACAATGCTCACACAGAGTACATCAATGCACCCTTGAATCCATTTAGATAGGGAACCTGGAATTAGCAAATGCCAGGGTACTTAACTCCTCTCTTTTACAAATCCTGTCTTTTCCCTTTTATATGATATTGCTGCCTTTGTTCTGACTATTTCTAATGCCTGTCATGTCCTCTTTCCCCTCACTTCCACATCCTGGGTTCCCTGGTTTTCCTTCAAGGCTAAGCTGCAACACCCTATACTTCTGCCACGAAACCTTTCCTGAGCCCATAGCTGGTAGTAGTGATCTACCTCCCTAAAGGAACTTGTATGTATTTACTATGTATCTATTCTGCATACACTTATATAGGTACATATTTTCTCCCTCCCAAGAATAAACATTCCATGAAGGCAATAAGCACAGTGCCTGACCTATACTAGGTTCTTAATAAATTTTTATTAATTAACAAGTCCTTCCCTTTCAATGGCATCAAGAAGTTTCCCGCAGAGGAACACAGACTCTGTGGTCTTGGACTACATTTAATTCACGAATCTCTCCACATCCAGCAAAGCCCTTCAAATGGACATCATTTGGCATTACGTATTTCTCATCCTACCAGTGGTGAACAACTTGTTAGCAGCAATTTTTTATTGTACCTCAGAAACGCAGAACTGTTTTCAGAATGTCAAACTAGCTTCAGGCCTTCCCTCTCTGTGAGTAGGTCAATGCCCTCCTATATTAGCACAGTCCTGTAACCTGTTTGTTACTTAGCCAGAAAGGGGAACTCATTATTTCCCTGATCAAAGTACAGTCAGGGTATGAGGGTGGAGCAGAAATCTGCTCTGTGTTTCCATTCACTGCTTATCTGCCCCCACCCTCCCACAGAACACCAAAAATGGAGACATTTCCTGTTGAAAGACTGCATTATCAGCACCAGACCTAGCCTGGGCTTAGCTTCTAAAGCAAGGCAAGTTAGGTAGAAGACAGACAGGATAACTGGATTGGAAAGCTCTCCTCTTAAAGGAAAGAAGACTTCAGGAAAATCCTGGATTTCTCCCACAGGAAGACATACCCACCCCACCCCACCCCCCCCCACACACACACACCCCTTTTGAAGAAGACATTGGGTTAATCTTTAAATTACCCAGATCCTTTGCATAGATATTTTTGCTGTTGGGTGATTTCCCATTTGGGGTTTTCTTGACAAAGATACTGGAGTGGTTTGCCATTTTCTTCTCTAGTTCATTTTACAGATGATGAAACTAAGGCAAAGAGAATCAAGTGACTTGCCCAGGGTCACACAGCTGGCAAATGTCTGAAGTCATATTTGATCTCAGGAAGATGGGTCTTTCTAGAGCCTTCATTAATTTTCTCAGGTCTCCATTTGAACAACCAAAGATTTTACATATTTTGAGTAACAGTTTCAGGACAAGGGGCAGACTAAGAATAATATGCCCAGACAGTCAATTCCATACAAGGGCAACTTTTTAATGAAATATGAAAATCCCTTTGGAAATGATATTATATTTTCATGAGACCAAATGAACACGGGGACAACATTTCTTTTAGGAAGGACAATGGAATTCCCAGAAACTAAAGTGGATTCTCTGCATATGGACTGCTGATAAGAATGTCATTTTGGAGGGAAGAAAACTAAAGCTGGTTTCTGAGATTATGCTCAGTTGTCTGTCCTGGGATCTATTTTTAATATGGTCCGGACTTAAAGAAAAAGCATAATCATCAACCTCATGTGGGAACCTGGCATGACTCTCACTGCATTCAGTCTTTGATGACATCAGATGAACTGGGCTCTTAGCTTCATTCAATGTCTGCTGCTATTGACTTTGATCTCTCCTTCATTACATCTCAATAAGTCTGTGGTTAAGACTTTTTCATTTGTGAGAGGAAGCCAAGATGCCCTCATTACTGAGACTACTTACTTTATTTGTTTTTGTAGCCTCTAGGTTAGACTTTTTGAGTGCTTTATACATAACCTTCCTTCAAGAGAGATTCACAAAAAAGGACAATTTATGTATAAATTTTAAGCTGGTTTTTAAAAACCTCCCCTCAAAAAAAATTCACTATACTAAATACTAAACTATATCAACTATGCTAAATGATGCTAATCACAATGTGAAGAGGATTTAATATTTGTGCCAGTAATTTATTCGGGAAGAACATACTTAAAGTTTATATAAAAACAACTGCTTCTCTAAGTAGATTGCCTTTGAGATTGCAATTACACAATGAACTCGAATAAGAGTGTCTTTTAAATCGCTTGTTGTTCAGTCCTGTCCAACTCTTTATGACCCCATTTAGGGTTTTCTTGGCAAAGATACTGGAGTGGTTTGCCATTTTCTACTCCAGCTCTTTTTACAGACAGGGAAACTAAGGCAAACAGGGTTAAGCGATTTGCCCACAGTCACAAGGCCATTAAGTGTCTGGGGGCAGATTTGAACTCAGGAAGACGTCTTTCTGACTCCTGACCTAGCACTCTACCCACTGTGCTACCTAGCTGCCTATAAAATCTATAAAAGCCAATAAAAATAAGAGGCTCCCTAGGAAGCATCCCAGTGGCCACTAGACAGAGAAATAAAATCCCAAGACTACCACTTCCACCTCACAAGTTCTTGGAGCTACACTTGTGTGGATTGGGGTTATGTTCATATTCAGTGATACTCTTCTCTTTCTTGTGCTATCATTCATTTCTTTGTTCAATTAGATAATTATTGAGCAAAGCATTTGTGCTAAGAAAAATTCTCTACCCACCTATCTCCCTTAAGGGAGATGGAAGACACAATAACTCACACAGCTCTTCAGCACTAATCACATTTTTTAAAAGCCTCCAAACACAAGATCCTTTACTGTCATAACTTGGGGCCAATTAGCACACTAAAATTTCTGAGATATATTAAGGTGGGTTCTTCTCTTCCAATTTACCAGGTAAATGGTTTAGTGACTTAGGTTATAAACAGGATTTAAAATAGGGACATCTTTTCTTCTTTTTTTCTCTGAATCCAAACTAATATTTAAGGTACCAGTCCTTTTTTTTATTGTAAAACATGGTAACTAATCCTACTTTCACAACTTACTTCTTTTCAAGATAGACAACTCTTAGCATAAAAAGCATATTAGGAGAATTCATCCAAAAAATTATATTTGGAGAATTAACTCCTAAATTTTGGTAATGCACTCGAATCAACATAGAGAATGGGAAAGAAAGAAAGAAAGAAATTAAGAAAGAAAGAAAGAAAGAAAGAAAGAAAGAAAGAAAGAAAGAAAGAAAGAAAGAAAGAAAGAGAAAAAGAGAGAGAGAAAGAAAGAAAGAGAGAGAAAGAGAGAAAGAGAGAAAGAAAGAAAGAGAGAAAGAAAGAGAGAGAGAAAGAGAGAGAGAAAGAAAGAAAGAAAGAGAGAGAAAGAGAAAAAGAGAGAGAGAAAGAGAAAGAGAGAGAGAAAGAGAGAAAGAGAGAAAGAAAGAAAGAGAGAAAGAAAGAGAGAGAGAAAGAGAGAAAGAGAGAAAGAGAGAAAGAGAGAAAGAGAGA
>NW_027186304.1:36174268-36219793 GCF_028583685.1 Petaurus breviceps papuanus | reverse complement strand
AGAAAGAGAGAAAGAGAGAAAGAGAGAAAGAGAGAAAGAGAGAAAGAAAGAAAGAAAGAAAGAAAGAAAGAAAGAAAGAAAGAAAGAAAGAAAGAAAGAAAGAAAGAAAGAAAGAAAGAAAGAAAGAAAAGAACAATAACAAAACTCCAGGAACTGCTAACATGGGAAAAAAATGTGGCCATCCCTCAGAGAAATAAAATCTCCTGTAAAAGGAGGTCACTTTGTTAACACAATAGCTCTAAGTCTCCAAATTCCCCCATTAACAAAATGGGGATGATATTCATAAGTGCCTTCTGGTCCCTAGATGAAAAATGCTATGTAAACCAAAGAGTATCATTATTAACTTCCAATAATTTATTTAAATAGCACTGTTCTTCCAGGACTTCAAAGGATTCTGTAGGCATCTCCCACTCACTATGTACAAGATCCCTGAGAACCAGATGGTAGGAATTATTTTCTTCCTTTAATGGGCAGGGAAAATGGAAGCCCAGGAAAGACTCAGTAACTTGTCATGGTCAATGAGAGCCGGGACCAGGAACCCGGTCGGCGGCTGATTCTGCTTTCCCCTCCTAATCTAAGCTATCTCTCAGTTTAAACTTTGAACTACACTTAGGCTTCCTTATGACTCTAATATTTAAATTAGAGACAGCCTAGAGTTGAAAATCCTTGGCCCTTAATAGAATAAAAGTGGCACCAGGGAATACAGGCCTACAGTTCCGTGGCTCTATCCCATATTAACAACTGAATGCAGAGTGCGTTTTCCTCATTGTTTAAACATCTTTCAGACATTTACTTGTAATTTTATTTACTCACAGGAATCAATAGTTTATTCTTTTTTTTTTAACTTGTCTACTTATTAAGAATAGTGCTTAGTAAAAAACAATTTCTCTGGGTAAATTCTAGATTGTACAATCAGTCCATAAAGAAGCCTGTAATCTAGATAGGTGAAGTATAACCCTTCCAAGGCATCTTTGCTAAAGGTCCTGGCCACTGCTATATTTCTTTTTCCCTAGAAGGTGATTCTCCTGAAGACCAACATTGTGAACGCAGACTGTGTTTGATTTCAGACCCATTAGAGCTTCATATTGCTAGGAACAATCTTGGCAGACATCCATGAAAGGAATAATAAATTACTTTTGTTCCAGTAAAGGAATTCATTTTCTTCGAAGATTCATTTAGCAATAACATTTCACAGCATTCTAGGCCAGATTTCTAAAACTTCGGTCATGTTTTCCTGTAACATATTTTTTTCATCTTTGGTGACAATTTTATAAGTTCTTGATGAGCGATTGAGGGAGAAAGGAAGGCTGGATCTTATAACAAAATACTTTAAAACATGTAGCCAGGTTAAAAAGCAAACAATTTCTGTGAACCCTTATCGTTCCTTTACCCAGTACTCTGCCTTTCACATCACAACAATGAGTCACCTGCCTAATCAACCATGATTCTGTGATAAACTGGGTGGATTAAATGAAAACTAATATTAATTTATTGGTACTGCTTATTAATATACATGATTGCTACTGTATGCCACATTTTCCAAAGCAAACAAGAGAAAAGGGTTGAAAATAAGGTCTTGAAAAAAGTCTCACATAACTGGAGAGCACAACGAAATTGTATATAGTGAAGTCACATGCACATATCATCATGAAATCATACAGATTCACACACAAACACCAACTCCTGGACAAGGTGACCCACAACATGCATTACCATGGCCAGTGTGGTCAGTCACACTGTGAAGTGAGTGAAAGGGAGCCTGGCACATAGGGAGCAAGGCGATAAAATACCAGCAAAATATTTATATTCGTGGTTTATAGCAGCATGTGGTAAGTAGGATATTAATAACTCTGATGATTGGCCGACTCCCTAGGAAGGTTAGACTCTGTTTTAGGAGTCAGGAGACATCTGTTTCAGTCCCAGCTTCAGTCTATGACCTCCTGAAGTCATTCAATTTTCTTATCCGTAAATGCAGTAATCATAAGGCCTATTCACCTCACCACTCAGAGGCTTGTGGAGGTAATTTTTTTTTTATTTTAAATGTACGAAAAGGTGCTTCGGACTTTTAATACCTCAAAAAGTAGGCATATGTGGCATTATATGTTTCTGTGTCTATCTACACACACAAACAAGTGAATTGTGCTCAATATATATTTTTCTAAAACATTTCAAAATGTTTTTTGTAATTTGAAGCCCCGTTTATATAGAAGTCAATTTTAAATTCAATTCATGTGCCAGGCATTGAGTGAGGCCTTGGGGAGACAAACCCCCCCCAAAAAAAGAAAAACAATCTCTTTTATCAAAGATATCGATAATATTTTTTATCATGCATTGATAAGAAGTAAATGGTTTCTAAAAGCAACAAATAACACAACCAAGGCTGCAGACTGATTCATTGCTTTTCAAAGGAGCTACGATTTCTAACCACAATACAGTTGATTTTACACACTGACTAACAGGTTTGGCATTCAACTGTGTGTGGATTTAAAGCAAACCCTTAACAGGATTTCCACAACACATACGGTCTTATATTTAATATTTTATAGAACCTTAACAATCACATTAGCTACACCAACAACCATAGAAATTTTTATTGTCTTCTATTATTATTCTTTCAGCCTAATATCACCTCCTAGTTCCACTATTTTTATCATACTACATTTCTACAAATGTATATCACATTTATATGAGAATGTATATAGGAACTGACTTGTATATGTGAATTTGTAAACAACTTTGGGACCTTGATTTTCTCTTCTTTTTTGTCTTTTTTTTTTTGGAGGGGAAAGGCAGGGGAATTGGGGTTAACTGACTTGCCCAAGGTCACACATCTAGTAAGTGTTAAGTGTCTAAGGCTGAATTTGAACCCAGGTCCTCCTGACTCCAGGGCTGGCATTCTGTTCATTGGGGCCACCTAGCTGCCCCAGTCTTGGTTTTTTGTGGGTTTTTTTGCTTTTTGGAGGGCAATTAGGGTTAAGTGACTTGCCCAAGGTCACATGGCTAATAAGTGTTAAGTGTCTGAGGCTGTATTTGAACTCGGGTCCTCCTGACTCCAGGGCCAGTGCTCTATTCACCACACCACCTAGCTGTCCCAATTGAGAGTTTTCTCGGCAAAGATACTGGAGTGGTTTACCATTTCCTTCTCCAGCTCATTTTACAAATGAGGAAACTAAGGTAAACAGGGATAAGTGACTTGCCCTGGGTCACACAGCTAGTAAGTGTCTGAGGTCACATTTGAACTCAAGAAGATGAGCCTTCCTGACTTTTTGGCCCAGTGTTCTATCCACGGCACCATTTAGCTGCCCTTCATAGTTATTAGTTATTATAAAGTCAAGTTTATCTTCCTTTATTTAAAATGTTTTCAGAGAACTAAAGATAAAGTGGTCTCTAACCCTCATATGCTCTAATGCTCTGAGTTACTGCCCCAACTTTGAGTTATTAATGCTGGCTAGCGGAAAAAGTCCTAAAAAAAGTCCTTTATGAGGAGAGCTGGGCCCTCCGGTCCCTGCTCCCCAACCAACTTGTTTCATGACTTTGGGGAAATTACTTCTTCTCAATTTCCTCATCTTTAATATGAGGAGGTGGGACTAGAAGACGTCTAAGATGCTTCCAATCCTGATGTCTTAAGAAGAACAAGGGACTTGGAGTCAGAAGGCATGGGTTTGAATTTCATTTTCTATTTACTAGCTGTGTGACTGAGAAAATCACCTCTCTCTTCTGGGCCTTCCTCAGTTTCCTCATTTATACAAGGAAACCACTGGACTCTTCAACCTCTAAAATCTCTTTTCAGACCTAAGGTTATATGAAAGGCAGGACCTTGAGAAGTTAGACAATCTGGATTCAGTTTCTGGCTCTGATGCTTGCTGGCTAGCTCTGTGACCATGTACACCTTCATCGCTAAGGGCCTCAGTTTCCTCACCTGTAAAATGAAGGGATAGGATCTAACAATCTATGGATCTGCACTCTATCACTCCACATGAGTCAGCACTGCCTACGAACACATTACTTCCACTTATTTTACAGATAAAAAGAAACTAGATTTGATGGAGGTGATTTCCTGAAGGTCAAAGTAAAATGGTTAAGCAAAGATAGGGTTTGCTTTTACAGTCTGCTGAAAGACTTTCCTCAGAAGATCCAAAAACTTGTGAAAAGTAACAACAACCTCTTTACTAAACTTCTGACCCTTTAGTCAGCCCTTTTCTTCCTATTTAAGTTCCCTAATCCACATAGTTTCAAAAGGGAAGTGGTTTCTTCCCAAGTGGAAGCAATTAACAACACTCTTTAGAATCACAGCATCTCCAGTGACCATCTAACCCAACCCATACCCACCGGGCACCCCAATCACAATTGTTCAGTCTCTGTTCAAAGACCCCCAAGGTGGGGAAATGCATCACCTCCTGAGCCAGTCATGGCACTTTGGGATAGTTCTACTTATTACAAAGGTTTTTTGGAAACCTATCTGAGTAAATATGATCAGCAGACGATCTGTGCCTTTATTCATATCGATGATAAGAAGGTTTAACAGCACAGCTCCCCTGGGGTACTCCACTGGAGACCTTCTGCTATGCTGACACTGACCCACCAACAACTACTCTTTGATTTGGGTTGTTCAACCAGTTATTAATCCATCTGACAATTTCATGTGCTACTATCTATCGGAAAGACAACTTTCAATTTTTTTTTGCTGTTTTTATTCAGTCATATCAGTCACATCCAACTCTTCATGATCCCATTTTGATGTTTTCTTGTCAAAGATAATGGAATGGTTTGCCCTTTCCTTCTCCAATTCATTTCACATATGAGGAAACTGAGGCAAACAGGGTTAAGTGACTTGCCCGGAGTCACAGCAAATAAAATATCTGAAGTCAGACTTGAACTCATGAAGACGAGTCTTCTTGATTCCAAGCCCAGTGTTCTATCCCCTGTGCCACCTAAATGCACATATGTATATGTATGTATACACACATACATACATACAAATATATAAATACATAAATGGGGGAGAGGGATTACTATCTCACTGGAAGTTAAGTCTACAAAATGTTCACGGTAATGTAAGTTAAATTACAGTTTACATTAAATACCTTTTACCTGTCCTTCTTTATCTTCTCCAAATGTTTGTGTTAGACAATATCAAAACCAGGAACTACAAGGTAGCTAGAAAAGGTACTAAGGTCTCTCTAAGAATCCATCTCTCTTTACTATTTAGTAAAAGCAACTTTTTTCAATATTTATGACTAGTTTACAAACAATTATATGTCAGCTCCTATAGGAATTTTAAATTGTTGGCCTACTAGACAACGCCCATCCCCCCTGCTTTCTCTGCAGAGTTGAAGACTCTGGATGTGGAACACTACCTATATTTTGGACTCGAGACTTCTGGTCAAGATGGCTGCCTGAACAGAGGCAGACAACCCAGCTTCCACATACCTTCTCTAGCAAAAAACTAAAAATAGCAACAGACAGAATAATGATCAAGAAATATAAGGAGAAAATTCAACCACCCCAGAAATGCACAAAATGTCATAAAAAGACAATAGGAAAGGAGGATCTGCCAGTACAAGCACCAAGAGAGAAAGGCCAGAGAGACTAATAGCCTGCAGTGTTTTTGATCCAGAAACAACAAAGAGTGAAGAGAGCTCCCTCTGAGAAAGCCCCAGGGTGCTTGGAAACCCACAGCATGGACTTTGGAAGCAAACAGTTCAGGTTCAGCAGCATTCAGACTGAGACACTCCAGGCCTAGAGACTCTAAGTTCCCCCGAATTCTATCAGGAGGTATCATAGAAGGCCTTGAATATACAAAGTTCTAAAACCTCAAAGCTTCAAGGAGTTCTAGGTCAGCACAAGGATCCAGATGGCCCAGGTTAAGACCAACCAGGGCCAACTATCTCATGCAAAATTATAACAACAGGGAAAACTTTCCCTAGGCACAAAATCTCAATCCAAGAATTAAGACAGGAGAGATAAGTAAATGAGACAAAGATCTATGAAGAATTATTATTTATCCAGATGTAACCAAAGATCCTAGCCTAGAAGAAAAATTCTAGTACAACTTGCAAGCAGAAACTCAAAGAAAAAAATGAATTTTCCACAAGTACTAAAAGAACACCCAGAAGAAATGGAAGATGAAAAATGAAATAATTAGAAGGGAAATAGATTAGAACAGAAAGTGATAAGACTTACCAAAGTCAAAAAAAATAGGAAAACCATTGAAACATTTTAAAAAGTACAAGAGAAGATCAGAAGGAAGTTCAGAAGGAAGTACAGACAAGCAGGATAGTTTTGAAAGTAACAAGATGAATTCGATTTTTAAAAGCAAGCAATGCTGAATAGATTCAATTTTATACACAATCCTCTTATGTTGTACTTTGCAAATGGAAATGTTCCTGTTTTGGTGATTGTTTATGTTTACATTCAGAATTTTAAAATTAAATGATGAGGATGGCTAGGTGGCACAGTGAATAGAGCACCAGCCCTGGAGTCAGGAGGACCTGAGTACAAATCCGGCCTCAGACACTTAACACTTACTAGTCGTGTGACCTTGGGCAAGTCACTTGACCCCAATTGCCCTGCCCTCCCTCTCCAAAAAAAAAATAAAGAAAAATTAAAAGATAATAAACATATTTGGATCCATCTGATCTGTCATAGTTTTGCTGAACTATTTTTGTTTTCCTTTTTTAGTGTTTTGTCAAAAAGGATAGATAGCTCTCTGGTATGGAGGAAAGATATATTGGGATTGTAGTTGACATTAAAAAAATCACAAATACTTAAATTAATGGTAAAAAAAAATTTTTATTTGTCTTAAGAAAAGAGGAAGAGAATATACTTCACAGAGAAGTAAGAACTAGATAGGTTCCTACCATCTAGAAAGAAAGGAGCTTGGGACCCTGGCTAGGGTCTGGCTTAACGCCTGACTGGATAAGAGATCTGATCCAGAGCTGGCTCAGGTTTCTTTAGCAAGGTAGTAGTGTGCCCTGAAATAAGAGTCAATTATCAAAAGAGCTGCATGCCAGCCTGATTATATTGTGTTACTTTTTATGGCAATAATTTCAATACTATATGTTGGACTTTGTAACTTTAATGGGACTATCAGAGAGGTTCCATTAATAATAGAAGTATTTTAAAGAGGCCAAATATTTCTAGAACATTGTATAGTTTTAAAAAATTAGCTTTGGGAGTCACAAGACTCAGGTAGAAGTCCTAATTCCACCAATGACCAGCCACATGACACTGGGGGTAGTCACACATAGCCTCTCTGACCTGTTTTTTCATCTGTCAAGGAATAAGGAATGACACGTATTTATTTAGTCTCACAGGATTATTTGTGGGGAAAAGTGCCGACTCTTTGTAAACCTTAAACCATTCTCAATGTGAGTTATCATGGAAGGTATATTTGTAAATGCTAAACATCCAGCTCTCTGGGTGAAAAAATGTATAGCTGCATTATTATAATTTTCTCCATCACTTTCTTAAGTCTAAATGATCAACAAAACAATCACTCAAACCTTGATTTGTAGAGTTTGCCAATTTCTGAAGAGTAAGTGCTCACACTGAAAATTTAGCAATTGACCTCTGAAGCAGGTAGGAACTAGGTCCAGCATCATTCCCTACCTCACAGAGTTCAAATGAGAATGCAAGCAAAAGCACCAAGGCATGATAAAAACACATGAACATCATAAAAGCTAATACACATAAAAACTAGAATTTCCTTTTTGGTTATTCGAAATTTTAAGTTTCCATTTCTAACCTCATTTTAGTCATTTTTCCACCAAAATAATCCATCACTTTTTAATCTTTAAAATGAGGACAAATAAGAAAAATTCAAAGAAACTTGAGATGGCATATATGAACAGATAGAAAGTGAAGTAAATAGAACCAGGGAAACGACACACACAAAGACTATAACAATATAAACAGGAAGAATGGAAAAGCAAAAGAAAAAGACTGCATAATTATGACCAAGTTTGACAACTTGGAAAAATTGAAGAAATGCACCTCCCTTCTTTGCAGAAATGGAAGGTTATGGATATGGAATAAAGTCATATATCATCAATTATGACTGATGTGATACTTAGTTTTGCTGAAAACAGATTTTTTTCTCTTTTTTATTCTCTATTATAAGGGATGGCTCAATAGGTAGGAGATAGTGTGGGATAAATTTGTTTGTTTGTTTTTTTTGCTTTTCAGAGGGCAATTGGGGTTAAGTGGCTTGCCCAAAGTCACACAGCTAGTGTGTCAAGTGTCTGAGTCTGAATTTGAACTCAGGTCCTCCTGACTCCAGGGCCAGTGCTCTATTCACTGCGCCACCTAGCTGCCCCAGTGGGATAAGTTTTTAACTGATGGAAAAACAGGAATAAAATAAGATTAAAAATAAAATAAATATGGGATAGGGCTAGATAAGCTCCTTCCAACACTATCATTCTATGACTATTATTAGTTAAAGAATGATGAAACCAATTCTATTTAGGAATCTTGTAAATGAGAAATACTATTGCTATGGTTTTGCACTCCCAAACAACAATTTGAAAAACTGTTATTAAAACAGTCATTAGTTATACCAAACATACACCTACATCTGTATGTAAGATTATGTATATCTGATATGTAAGATTAGAGAATATTAGCCATATTAGATGAAACTGACCCCCAAAACCCTTTAAGTACGGAGTCAATCAGCAAGTATTTCTTGAATGTCTGCTCTGTTTCAAGCATTCCTTGCTCTCAAAAACCTCACAGTCTAAAGGAGACAGAATGCAAACTACTGCTATACACAAACAAAACATATATGGGATAAATTCTAAATATCATCAACAGAGGGAAGATACTACCATTGAAGGTACTAAATTGAATATATCTGGCTTAAAAGTACCTAAAATTAAACAAATTTAATCTACTGAAATTAAGCTAATTTAGAGTATTGATTATCAATATCTCTGCCCAAAAAATATCTTTTTGCAATGAATTACATACAATTTTACCACAGTAAGAGTGTTATGATAAACCTCCAAAAAAAGCAAGCCAGGGAAAGGAAAGATGACAAGTAATGCATTTGTATCAGGTCATATGCTCTAAGTGTTTCATAGGATGCCTATTTACGTTACAGGTAGAGACAGTGTGATCAGTGAATCCATGAAAAGTACTTACAGAAAAGAGACCTGAATTCACATGCTGAATGTGTGTGTGACTACGGGCAAGACAGTTCACCTCACACAGCCTCAGTTTCCTCATTTGTAAAATGGGAATAATAACACATGATCACCTCCCAGCGGTTGTAAGGAAACCACTTTGTTAAGGCTTAAAGCTGTAAATTATGTGCCCTTTTGCTCAAGATAGAGTAAGTGCTTCCCTCTCCAGATACTGTCACCTGCTATAGATCTGGTCATCCCTCCTCCAACAGGAATAGAGAGATAAAGCTATATACTTTCCTGAAGCCCCTGCAGAGATCAGTCTTTTCTCCTCAGAACTTTCTAACACTGATTAAAAAAGGGAAAGGTATGTAAATCAATAAACAAGCATTTATTAAATGCCAACTCTGCCAGACACTGTACTAGGCACTAAGGATTTTGGTTTTTAGGTTGTTTTCTCATTGAGTTTTGTTTTGTTTGTTCATTTGGAGAGAAAACATCCAAACTTTTGATTTAGTTGGTATGGGATACCATTCCCCTCGATCAATAAAATATTTATTAAGCACAGACACTATGTTCTCAGTTTCCTCATCTTTAAAATGGGGATAATGGTGGCACCTTCCACCCAGGGTTATGAGTTAATATATGCAAGTATTATAAATTAATTATGCAAGTAAATATATGTAAATGAGATAATACATGTAAAGCGCTTTGCCAGCTTTAAAGCCCCAAATAAATGCTAGTGATGATGATGGCAATGATGATTATGATGATGATGGAGGTACTCCCAAGTAAGGAAAACTCACTCTACCACTACAGACTAGCAACTTACTGGCAATTCACCTATTACCCAACTCACCTATTACCCTAAGAACCCAAAGTTCTCAAGAGAACTGCACTAAGGAGTGGAATGGTTTGCCAAGTGTCACACAACCAATTTAAATGTAAAAGATAAGTCTTAAAATCAGGCTTTCCTAGTTCTGAGATTGGCAGCAGATCTACCAATCATGAGACATACAAAGGCAAAACAGCCCCTGCCAGCAGAGTAGCTTGGGTTCCAGGGGGGAAACAATATATACAAATGTTAAATAAATACAAATTATGTACAAAATAAATATAAGGTGAGTTCAGTGGTGCACATTAACAGCTGGAAAGAGGAGGCCTATGTAGGAGACAGCATGTGGCTTTCAAAAAGACTGGAAATTCTAATAAGCAGAGGTGAGGTGGCAATTCATCCCAGGAGAATGGCCTACCCAAAAGCACGGAATCGAGACATGAGAAGTTATGTACAAAGGATAGCCAGGAGGCTAGTTTGGCAAAAAAAAAAAAAAGCAGAGTGTATATGAGGTCAGTGATCTGTGAATGAATGTAAAAATGAAAAAGTATTTATTAAAACACTTACTACATGCCAGACATTATGCTAAGTGCTGGGGATACAAATTCAGGCAAAAAGGATTCTCTCTGCTTTCAATAAGCTTCCTTCCATTCTCAGCCTAGAAATGTCAGCTGGAGTCATGTTTTAAAGGTTTTACATACCAAACAGCAAATGGCTGACTTGTGTTTTAGGAATATCACTTTGATAACTCCCTGAAGGATGAGCTGGAGAAGGGAGAAAACAAATACTTGGGGGGTCAGGGAGATGAACTAAGAGGCTGGCTCAATGGTCTAGGTCTCTCCAAGGATGGAAAACCTGAGGCCTTGAAGCCACATGTGACCTTCTAGGTCCTTGGGTAGAGCCTTTTGACTGACTCCAAGTTTTACAGAACAAATCCTTATCCCCTTAAAAAATAAAAGTTTGGATTCAGCCAAAGGGCGTCACTTGAGGACCTAGAGGGCCACATGTGGCCTTGAGGCTGAAGGCTTCTTACCCCTGGGCTTAGGGTGTGGGTAATGAAGGTCTGAAATAGGGTGGTAGCCATGTTCTGATTCATGAGATGTGGCAGAACCTTGATTAAATGTAAAGTGAAAGGGAACGTCAAGCTGAGAGTGACTGACTGATGTTGCAGACATAAGTGATTGGAATAATGGTGTTTTACCTTCACCAGAAATAGAGAAATGAGAAGAAAAGGTCTGTTTTAGAAGGAAAAAACACTAAGTTTGAGTTTGAGGTGCCTACAGAACATCCTGTTAGAAATGTCCAGTAAACAGTCACTGATGTGGAACTGGAGCTAAGGATAGGGCTGCATATATTCCCTAATATTGTTTATCAAACTAATTAGGGTTATTATATCCCTTTACTAGACTGTATATATGCCCTTGAGGGGGCAGTTAGGTAGTACAGGGGACAGTGCCAGGCCTGAAGTCAGAAAGAGTCATCTTCCTGAGTTCAAATCTAACCTCAGATACTTACTAGCTGTGTGACCCTGGGCAAATCACTTAACCCTGTTTGCCTCAGTTTCTTCATCTGTAAAATGAACTGGAAAAGGAAATGGCAAATCATTCCACCATCTTTGCCAAGAAAACCCCAAATGGGGTCACAAAGAGTTGGATAGCAACATGAATCAAGCACTGTGCTAAGTTTAAGGGCCCTTAAGATGCCTTTCAGTTCTAAAACTATAAACCTGTAATTCCCAATTGAAAGTGAAACTTGTACTTCACTAATACTGTGACCTATTTTCAGTCCTTGGCCTCTGTGTGACTTGAATGCCAACTAGATTTCTATCTAGACACTAGAGAGATTGCCTTTGATTACAGGTCTCATAGCATCACAGGATCTTAAGGAATACAAAGGAGTTTAGAGATAACATAGTCTAACTCCTTTTACAGGTAAAGATATGAATCCCAGAAAATGGATGTGATTTGTCCAAGAACATACAACTACTTAGCCACCAGGCCAAAACCTGAACCCAGGTTATTGGATTTCACATTGAGCGTCTTTCCTGCTAGAACACAACTATCCCTCCATTTGGGTAGGATTTGATTTCTCTACCTGTTACAGATTGTGGACTTTTATGCACAAAAACAACATCATTGACAGTGTTGTTCTGTGAGTGGCTGATGACCTTAGCTAGGTAGCGCAGTAGACATAGTGCTGGAACTGGATGCAGGAAGATCAGAGTTTAAATGCAGGCCCAGAAACTTACTAGCTGTGTGACTCTATCTGTCTCAGTTTCCTCATCTGTAAAATGGGAATAATAGCACTCACCACCCAGGATTATTTTGAAGATCAAATGAGATAATAGATGTAAAGTGATTTGGGAACTTCAAAGCACTATATAAATGCTAGGTGTTATTATTACTGAAAGAAGAATAGCTCTGTCAGAATTATAGCAAATTTCTTTTGGTTTGCAACTACAGCTTCTCACTTCAAAACAAAAAAAATGCTCCTCTAGGGACAGCTAGGTGGCACAGTGAATAGAGCACCAGCCCTGGGGTCAGGAGGACCTGAGTTCAAATCCAACCCTAGACACTTAACACTTACTAGCCATGTGACCTTGGGCAAGTTACTTAACCCCAATTGCCCTGCCTTCCCCCCTCCAAAAAAGCAAAAAAAAAAAAAATGCTCCTCTATTTCCTCACCTCACTAAGATAAGCTCAAGATTGACCAAGTATCATAAGACTTAAACTTAAGATTAAACTACTATCAGTTATGATAATCACCGATAGCTATAACTTGCAAAGAGCTTTTCAGACATGGCATCATCTGAACCTCAAACCCAGGTGAGCCATGTAATGAATGTGCCTCTTGCTATCTCTGTTCTACAGATGAGAAAAACTGAGGCTCAGAGAGGTTAAATGGCTTAGAAAGAAAACATTACTACGAATATTTATAAAACTTTGAGCAAGAAATTGAGAATCATAGGGGCACAAGTAGCATTTTCATCACGGCTGACTAATGTAGGCAAGGTCTTTGGAAGAGAAAAGCAAATTTGGGGAAATAATATATAAGAACAGGATTGAGAATTCTGGGAAACAGATTAAAAGAGAGGAATGATAAGCTTCCCTGTCAGGTATAAGGTAATTTGCCTATTACCTCAGAAATCTTTTTTAAAACATGTTAAACTGAAATAGAGATTATCTCCTATATGTATCCTACATAGATGGGCACCACGGAAAGTAATTATAATTTAGGAAGGACAATAATAGCATAAATTGTCTCTCCAGAGGAGGTAATGAAACCCATGGTTAGCTACATACTAATACAAAAATTACAGGTAAGGGGCAGCTAGGTGGCACAGTGAATAGAGCACTGGCCCTGGAGTCAGGAGGACCTGAGTTCAAATCCAGCCTCAGACACTTAACACAAAAACTAGCCATGTGACCTTGGTCAAGTCACTTAACCTCAATTGCCCTGTCTTCCCTCCTCCAAAAAGCCAAAAAAAAATTTTTTTAATTAAAAAAAAATTACAGGTAACAAAGTAAACCAGAGATGCTAATGCAGAGAATCAAGTTTGATCTCACAGACTTGCTGAAATGAAAACCATGAAGAAAATCATGTTATGCAGGTGGAAGTGAATGGGTTAAATAAAAGTGTTTGGGGTGGACTAGCGCTGTATGCTAGAAATATAAAGCCATGTGGGGAAATCTAGGACCAAGAAGAGAAGAAACAGGCCAGAGAACATTTGGGTGAAGATCATATGAGACAGAATCAGAAATAATATGGTCATTAGAGCTTGTTAATGGTCTAATGACCACATTATTGTGACTAATAATGTCATCTAATGACTAATGTGGTCACTAGACCATACTACAAATCATCTGGACAGAAAGATGAAAATGAGGAGCACAGACCTCAAGTCTCTCCATTTTTGTCCTATGTCTCTGTCTTTGTCTCTCTCTCTCTGTCCCTCTCTTTCCCCGCCTATCTCTGTCTGTCTCTCTCTCTGTGTCTCTGTTTCTATCTCAAAAGAGCAGAATAGGTAATAATTTCTTGACTAGACTTAATGACAATTTTATTCTTTAAAAGGTGGAGGAAAGAATGAGGGAAAATTCTGTCTTGGACCTAATACTTACAAACATGGAACTGGTTACTGAAGTGGAAATGATGGGAACCTTACAGGGGAAATCACCCCACCATATTACTATTTTCAACAGAGGAGAAGAAATCCAGGTATCATTTAACACACACTCTAGATTTTGAAAGAACAGATTTCATAGCATTCCGAGAAAGCAAAAAGAGGTTCCAATGACTGAAAATTCTACAGGCAAAATCAGAGAGCTAACTCTGAAGACTGAAATTCTGACACAAAGAAACAATTCTAAGGAGAAGAAAAAGAGGGACATGGCTAAAGAGATTGGTGTGGATGCACTCAGACACCAATTTAAAAATCTGCAAAGGCATATAGAGGATATGGAAACATGGGTAGGTCACAGAGGATTAATACAAAAGAATGCCATAACCCCAGAAGAATAGCGTCTGAAGTGCCAAAATTCAGAATGAGTTCAGGTTGCCAAAGAAGGCTAAGACCAATGAAAAATAAGATTTTTAGGTGTATTAAGGAAAAGAGGTCAAAAAACAGGACTATGGCTAAGGGCAAATGGATCAATATCAGGTGACAGAGGAATGCTCAATCTTTACTTCTGTTTTTTCTACTAAGGAGAATGATATTTGGGTTGGAAAGGACAGAACAGAAATGGATAATAGGGAGTTGAAACCCAAGATAATTAAGTACATAATAAAATACTCAGATGCCCCTGATGAATTCAAGTGACCATGCCCAGATATGCTACATTACACTCCAGGATACTGAAAGAATTGGCAGATATGGCTGCTATGCCACCATCAGTGATCTTTGAAAGAAAAAGGAACATGGAGCATGGGAAAGGGACTGGAGGACTAGAGAAGAGCATCTATTGTTCTGGTTTCCAAAAGAGGGAAGAGGGAAGACTAAAGTAAGCAGGCTTAAGTTAGTGAGCCAAGATCTTGAAAAGCTATAATTAAAGCTAATAAGATGACTATGACAAAAGATGACATAAATGAATGCAAAGTCTTATACTTGGGTTAAAAAAAATCAACTTCTGGGTGGCTAGGTGTTGCAGTGAATAGAGCACTGACCCTGGAATCAGGAGGACCGGAGTTCAAATATGACCTCAGATACTTAACACTTACTAGCCTTGGGCAAGTCACTTAACCCCAACTGCCCTGCCTTCCCCTCTCCAAAAAGCAAAAAAAAAAAAAATCAATTTCATGAGTACAACATGAAGACATAACTAGAAAGATCATGTTAGAAAAGTCTAAGTGTTTTAGTGAACTCCAAGTTCAACAGGGACAAACAGTGAAATACAGCCTCCAAAAAAGTGAATGTTTTCTTAGGCTGTATTGAGAGGTATTCATAGATATGAGATTCATATTCATAGATATTGAGAGTGTATTCATAGATATGCTGATAATGTTTGACAGCAGACTTTCTGGAGAAAATCCATTTTGATCTTCATTAATAACATTTTATTCACTACTTTGTAAATCTAGACAATCAACAAATTAAAAAATCAAGCTCTGATTCATAGAATTTGCCGATTTCTGATATGTACATGCTCACACAGAAAATTTTACAATCAGTTCAAGATGGTACAAGGTGACTCTAGCAAGCCCCTGCATATAGTATTATACTGGGACCAGGAAGGAGAAAGTCCATTATACTGCACCCTGAACAGACTTGAATATTGTTTTCAGTTTTCAGTTCTAGGCATTATATTAGAAAAGACACTGATAAACTGGGGAGTAATGAAAAGGGGTTGGTGAAGGGCATTCATCCTGATTAGGATCCTCAAGTTTATGACACATAAGGATTAAATTGAAGCAACTCAGTATATTAATCCTGGAAAAGGGAAGTCTTAGGTGGAGGCATGATTATTTCCCTCCAATGTTTGAATGGTTGTCATGTAGAAAAGGAAGTCAATTTATTTAGTGGGGAAATGGGAGGCAAAGAGATTTCAGCACAACCTAAGAATAAAATACCTAACAACTAGATCTATCTGAAAATAGAAGGGGTTCAGGAGTAGTGAATTCTCCAGCACTAGAGATCTTCAAGAATAAGTCAGATGATCACTTCTTGAGCATGTTATAGAGGGGACTCATTCATATCCAAGATAAAATGGCCAATCCAAGATAAGATGGCCCCTGCAGTCCCTTCCAGCTCTGAAATTAGATCATTTCCACAAGGTCACACCACCAAGTAAGGGTCGGAGGCGGGATTTTAATTCAGGATTGTCTTTCCACTACACCAATGAACCTTGGCTTTCCATGGCACAGTGGAAATAGTATTGGAGGGCGGCCAGGTGGCTCAGCCAGTAAAAGCACCGGCTCCAGTGTCGGGATGACCTGGATCAAATCTGGGCTCAGATACTTAGCACCACACCCAGAAATAATAACTGGCCGTGTAACCTTGAGCAAGTTACTTAACCCCGATTGCTTTAAAAAAAAAAAAAAGAAAAGAAAAGAAAATAGTATTGGACCAGACATCAGGAAATCTAGACTTGAATTTCAGTTTTTTGTGCCCTTTCCTCAGTCCTTTAGCCTTCTGCATCTCAGCTTCCTTATCCACAAAATGAATAGGCATAAGGTCCCTTCCTTGAATAATGATTGATTATGGCACAATTTCAAAATCCACAAAAATTAGTCAGAAAATTATAAACAGTCCTCTAACTCTGTACCAGGGTCACTTGGGAAAATGACACAAAGAAGTACTATTATTGACTGCCAACTCATCTCCAACAGACACCAAGTCTGGTGTGATGGTATGATGGCCAGTGAGGCACCAAAAGAACCATGACCCCTATTCCAAGGAAAGTGTCCCTCTTTCCCCTAAGTAATTTAGACCCTCCAAAATTCCTCAAGCTTCTTCTCCCTCCTCATCTATAGTGGCTGATACTCAAGTTGGAGAGAAGCGTTTCAAGGAAACCCCACAATACAGAACCTAAAGTATGCAAAGTTCCCCAAGATGCAAACTGCCCAAAATCTCCCCCTAAAGGTGATGTCGAGGAAGAGGATATTAACGATATTCTGGGGATGAGTTTAGCTGAAGGCAGAGAGGGAAAGAGAGCTCCAGAAGTCTGCAGATCACAAAAGTTTGATTTCTGGACCACTTATGTTTTGGGAGTGAAAGCACGTAGTAGGAAGAGGTTTCTCAATCAGTCAACAAGAAATGAGCTCCTGGGGATACAGACAAAAATTAGTCTGCCTTCAAGGAAACTTCACCCTAAGAGGGGAGATAATACATGCTTGTTATCTCATGTACATGTACAGGAAAAAATATATGCAAAATTCAGCAATTGTCTCTCCAAATGGCCAATGGTAGAGTTAAGACTAACTGGGATTATCAGTGCCTCCACCTGTGAAATATTGGTAAAGGAACTTTTTGGGGGGAGGGGGGTTGGAAGATGGTTAGCTGTGCTTCTCTGCACATCTCCTACTTGCAGCTTACTCCATGAGCAAGTCACGCAGAAATGGGACCCAGCCTAAAGCTAATAGCCACAGGCTCCAATGGACCTAGTGTGGAGTGGGGACCCAGCCCAGCATGGCAGACACATGGTTTGCAACAGAAGAGGAACTAGTGATGAGGTTCATCTCTCCTTCTCCAAACAGCTCCAAACAACTCCAAAAGCCCGTGTGTTGTTTTGCCTTTCCTGGCCCTTAAACAGGGAACTGACCTTTACTCTGGATAGAAAAAATGACTAAGTGGCCAAAATCCTCTACAGTCTTCCAAAGTTCGCTCCCTACCAGGTGGGCCATATTCTCCCCTCTCTGGGCTGATTCCAACAATGTGACTCACTAAAAATAATAATAATAACCACCACTGACCAGACCTGTGACAAGAAAACCCCACCCCTGGGGCAGACCTTCGTATCCAAATCCAAGGACACCAAACAGAAGCAACTAGAGTCAACATTCCATTGCTTCTGAGGACCACAGATATGTTTACTAAGTATGCTTTTTCCCCCCTGAGGGCAATAGATTTCAATCACTAGTAGCTCGTTTTGACATTTTAAAATAGGAACCACAAAAGAATAACCACTCTCTATCGGAATGGTTTCTATTTCCCAGTGTCCATTGTTGGACAAAATGTGCCTGTTATTATACTAGGAGATCCAAACTGGGTATGGGAGAGGGGAGTTTATCAAACAAAAACATAAAATAAACTTGACAATTATCTAATGACTTTGGGCAATATAGTCTACTTATATAGAATGCCTTGGAGAAAAAAAAAGTTTGTTCAGCTATCAATAAAGCTTAAAGGAAAATGGGCTTGTATTATTCAGTTTATAGAGGTAATAATAGCTCTATAGGCCTGGAATAAAAAGAGTAAAAAATTTTCAGTGTCTTTTTAGTATTTACTTTTCCCGTGTTTAATACGTTCCACTCAAGATCCTCAAAAATTAATGTGTTCTCTGTCTTCCTTGTAAAATTATCATCTCATACCCTCAAATCCATCTTCTCTAAAGCCAATAAGCATTCTTTAAGATGCATCTATAAACAACAAAAGCAAATGAAAAGGGTTCTCTTTTTTCCCCCTTTTTGAAAAGTTTACAGTGAAACTGCATATTTCAGCAATGAAACAGCTGGAAGGAATTTGGGTTAGAGAACATTGAGACATACCAAAAAAATCATTTTAAGCAACAATTTTTGTTTTGAGTTTTGTTTTCCAATAAAGGATAACTTTAAGTCACATTATCATAGATTTAGGGTTTTTTTAAATATTCTGACAATAAATTATATATTAAATAGATAAAGTAGGATCTTTAAGACAGGTTGGCATCCAATAGAAAGGGCAGTTAAGAATTAGAAGTCTTGGGTTCTACTCACTTAAACCTGTATGGCTTGGTTTCTCAACAATGACTTGCTCCCCCAACTGACAAGCTACTTACCACCCACCCACCCACCCGTGACATCATTAACGTGGTTTGAAAAAAGAAAGTCATTTAAGAAAGCAAGATATTACACAGCTGAGGACAAGACTCTAGGGCGAAAGCAGAAATAGAGCCCAGGGTATAGATACATAATAAATTAGAAGAGGCTTTGCTTTGAGTAGATAATAAAAGCAAGAGTCGATAAGCCAAAGTAACTGACTTTTTAAATACCATCAGTCCTGGATTCCAGTTGGCTGTTGACCTGGTATTTTTTCTCATCTATATTTGTAGTACATGTGACTAGACTCAGATAAAAACTTGGAAGTAAAACAATTTAAGGCTCTTCAAACCAAAACTTCTTTGGTTTTACATGGGTTAATTTAACCATAAAAAATGATATGGATCTTAATTAAGAGGTTTGTAAAGTACTTAGGTTTGTCATATGTTTACATTTAAATGTAATTTCCTCAAAAAAAAAAAAACCCTATTGGAGTATCAGCTAACTAAACTAAACTGTTGGTTTAGATTATTGTAACTACTAGATAAGATAAAAGCTGAGATAACAAACTATAGAGAACCGACTTTAGAAGGGAAGGTCCTGTAGTCTTTTTATCACTCACCCCTGAGGCTGTGGTGTGTGTGGTAGGAGAAGCATTTTTGCTGCAATCATCGGAGTTAGAAGATGTAGAAGTTGGAGTCATAGGAACTGCATTGTTACTGTTACCTAAAACAGACATAATTAACACCATCACTATACATGTTGCTTCCTTTCTAAACTTTGGCAAAGACTTTGCAACCAAATACTCTATTTTCTTATATTTACCAGAGCACGCCTTTGACTTATTTATGTTCTTTGGTTTTCGCTTCCTGGTTTGAATTCCCTCTTTCTTCATAGCAAGTGGCCTGGGGACCTGGGGGGAATAAATTTCCACACATACCATAAAGTTTAGTAAATACTTCATTGAGCAGAAATCAAACTGTAGCTGCAACTGACTTCTGCAGACAGATCTATCAGGTAAAAGGAACACCTATAAAAGCTCAGTCCTACCAGTTTTGCAATATAATTTCATATGTGCAAAGCTAGCATTGCTTGCCATCTCTATCTCAATATTATAGACTCCTTTCATTAAAAAAGGTAAGGAGTTCCTGAACAAAACACCTCTACCACTTCATTTTTTGAGTATTATATATGTGTGTGTGTGTGATTTCAATCAGTCCAACTTATTGGGAGGAAAAAGCAAGAGATTAATTTTTCATTCTAAAGAAAAATTGGAGGCCCAATTTGAGGATTTAGTGATGATTTCAATAACTTTTACATAGTTAATCTATCTCCACACTCCCCTTTAAAATAAAGAAGTTCCATGTTAATGAATCCTTTCATAAAAAAAAAAGAAAGGAATGATTTGCTAGATAAAACATTTCTATTTCTTCACTTTAGCTCTTTTTTTTCCTAAATCACCTGGGGGGGGAGAAAAGCAATAAAATAAATTTTTCATTCTAAAGAAAAACTGTAAATCCAATTTACAATTTCAACAATGTTTACATACTTATTACCATATCCCACACCTTCCCTGGACCCCCCCTTAAAAATAAAGAAGCCTGGGTGGCTAGGTGGCACGGTGAATAGAGCACTGGCCCTGGAGTCAGGAGGACCTGAGTTCAAATTCGGCCTCAGACACTTAACACTTACTAGCCATGTGACCTTGGGCAAGTCACTTAACCCCAATTGCTCTGCCTTTCCCCCTCCAAAAAGCAAAAATTAAAAATAAAGAAGCTCTACTTGTCGATGGTATTTTCTGTCACATTTCAAAATGAAAATGGCTGGAACTGTTAACAAAAAGACTGATATCTTGTACCTATTTAGCACACATACAAAGTAAGATTAAAAAGCTATACTGATTTTCTCACACTCATAATAGGTCAGTCTGTGTGATTTTGTTAGAGCTTTTTATTGTTTGTTTGCTTGCTTGCTTATTCCTGCTTTTCTTTATCTTTGTGAAAGAGTTCTGACACTTTTATCAAACACAATATCCTGAATGTTTCTCCGTCTTTTTCCTTTCTTTTTTTTTTTTAAACATTTCAGTTCACTGGGCATGCACTAATCCTACCAGAGTCACACTGACTATCTGATGATGTAAAACCACATTAAATTGCATCACTGGTGTAAAACCACATTAAATAACAACGTACCCCATGAAGTTTCATGTAGAGCCCACATGCATTGCAAACAGGTTCACCCTCCGCATTTCTACGCCACAGGGTGGTGGTTGTGGTGTGACAGTTGGCACAGGATAAACCAAGCCGCCGTGTTGAAGGCTAGAAACAAGAACAAATAAATCAAACTTTGGAAGAAATATCCATCTGCTTGTGTCCTTTAATGTCTGGCTTCCCTAGCACTGGCAAATCACATCATTTGGCTTTTCTGAGAACTAAAATACCCGGAAAAAGAGAAATGCAAAAGCAGGAAATAAAATTAATCAGCTATAATTCTTCCTGGATCAAGACTACATGCTAGAGGCTTATATGGTATGATTTATCTCACAGATCTGATAAGCAGATTTGCTATGGTGTATTACTCTATTTCATAAAATAGCCGTTGATAAGTATCCGTGCAATATCGCCGTAATTGGTTCTGGCTCAAAGCTATTAGCAGCACCATCACCTTGAGAATATGTTTGAAACAGTTTTTTCTCATAAGAACTTGGAAGTACTTCCTAGCCATTGATATTGGAGGATTTTGCTTTTATTTTTGTTTAAATGAAATAGTCAAGGTCTGCAGTTTAAAAGGTTACCAAGTGTATTTTGTATTCCAAACTTATGAAACTTATGGCTATGACTAGGTGAGGACACAATATGACCATCCTCCCTATTGTGATAGTCAATAGTCAATCATTATATCTAGGTGAGGTGTTGGGAAACCCAATCTCTGAGGAACCATTATTTGCTAGATTGCTTTAGGCTGAGGCCCTCTGAACTTTTCATCTCCATTTTCCCAAATGCAGAATTAAGGTAATTATGCTTTTCAGAAAGGAGCAAGCTAATAACTGACAAAAGGAATGTAGGCACAAAGAGGGAAGGGACAGGGAGAGAGCTATATTATCTCTATATATACTGTTCTTAATTGACCTTGGAAGATTTCTACAAAGCAGAACAACTATATTCAACTGTTATATTAGTTATTATTACCCATCTAATTTTGTTGTTCTTCTGATGATTAGAGAATGTAGACATTTTCATTGTTTTAACACTAGTGGCTAACATTGTCTTATTTACACTGATAGAAATGAGGATCACTCATCCTGATTTGTATTGACATTCACTGTGGAGATAAAGTAATAAATGCACTTTGTGTAAAGATATACAGATTCACCTAGGTTGAACTTAAGAACTGACCTCCCCACTTTGTCCATGGCATCATTAAAAGGAATTAGTTTTACCCAGATTCTCAGTTGTTTAATTCTAAAATTAAAATGGATGAGCCTTGAAGCTATTAAAATGTCCAAACTTTTAAAATCATTAGATCCCTAACATTAGAAATTTGGTTTCAAATTGTTTTCCAAATGGAATCTATCTAGTTATCCAAAAATATGAAAGGTGGTGGGAAACTAAAGGACAGAAGTATTTTAATATCCTTTTTTTAAAAAAAAAAAAAAAACCCTACATGAGGTAAAGGAATAAAACTTAGCTATGCAAATTAAATTAGGAGGTCATTGTGAAGACCTGGAGAGTGCCTCATAAAATGCAACAAATCTGCCAGCAAAATGGAAAAACTCTGAAAGTTATCAAAGCATGGAAGCCTAACCCTTCAGAGACAGCCTGAGGGAGTCAAAAGAATAATCTTTGAACAGAACAGTCTTTCATGTAAAGAGACATGGTTCTGGCAGTTACTAGCAGCAATGTGACCCTGGATAGGTCACTTACCTCTCTGAACCTCAGTTTCCTCATCTATAAAATGAGAAATGTTAAATAACAGAGGTACTACCAACCTCACGAGGTTATTGTGAGGAAAGCAGTTGAAGCTCTATAAATGTGAGATATTATAATCCACATTATTAGATATAAACATTTAATTCAGAGGGACTACAAAGGATTTCATCTCTTTATGTACACTGAGAATGCAAGCAGATACAGAACAGAACAAGTCAGACCTATACTAGACTAATTTTTGAAAGACCTTAAACTGCAAAGTAAAACTGAGTATCATGTATATCTCTCTATCTCCATGTTCTGCCTCTATTTTTTCAAGATTTCTTTCAAGAGTTCTTTCAAGATTTGATATTAAAAAAATAAAAGAAAACTATGCCACTGGTAGACCTTTCAAGCACTTCATTGAACTGAAAATTAAACTTAAATTTATTTAATTAAACATTTAAAACATTAAAAATTCTTAATTAAATATTAAGAATCAGCTTGACTTTCACAAGTTTAAATTTATGAGTCTGGCTGATCTAATGAATATTTGGAGTGATATTTGATATGATGACAAAAATAAGCATGTGAGAGAACCTGAGGGAGCTAAAATGGGACCCGCTCACTACTTTTTTGTCTCTCCTCCGCCTCCAAAAAAATGAGGGAGAAGGGGTTGAGTGATAATTGCTTCCTCTTTAATTCAGTAAATTAGTGACAGCAAGGTCCATTTCGTAAACCAGCCACTTATGAGTTTTCAGTGGAACCTGAAGCAATGTGAAACAATCCAGTATCAGAAATTGCCACTATTACAAAGAACTTTATGGCTGTCGACCATATATCATAAGTCAAGCCAGTCCTCATAAACATGTGAAATGAAGGTGAATGGGTTATAAAAGTCCCTTGTAACAAGTGATCTCTGTTACATTCATCACTAACAAGGAATTCAAGTTACACCATAAATCTGTTATTTTGCAATGTCAAATTCACTGTGATTGGCTGTGCACTGCAGGTTAAACAAACGTAAGTATAGACCTGAGTTTCTAAGAAGTATCCTCCATCCATTGTAACCATAAATAAGCAGTCTACAATGACTACTAATTGTTCATGACACACCCTCTTATTGGTTCCATTTATTGCCTATTTGCTAGCTATATTGGCTGACCTTGGTTTCCACTAAAACACCTGTTACAATGAAGGAAAACAAGTCAACTCTGGGATTTTTTTTTTATGTTTTCTTCAGAATTCTTGCCTCTGCATTTCTTCACTGGCAAAAAGCAATAGGTACACGTACACAAAACTTATATAACAAATGGAATTATCAAAACATGAATCTTTCTCTTGAATAGATCAAACTTATTCGGCAGTGAAGTTTAGGACCTAAATTGGAGAAAATGCTACCCTTTGGATCTCAGCAAGTATTTAACTCAATATGGCTTTTCAGAACCATAAATGTAGTTTCATTGTTTTCCTTCATTAACTAAATCATCCATTAACTAAAATGTGGAGACATTAAAGTTTCCTTGTAACATTTTCCAGGGAGACATACATATATTATATGTGATTATATAACATATTATTGCAACATCCATGCTCCCCACCCCATATCCTTATATTTATTTATTGGCTTCTTAAAAGAGTGCCATTTGGAGCAAGCAATAAATTGTAGCAGGTTTAAATTGTAGGAGGTTATAATTAAGTTTCACCGTATACATTCACACTCATTAAATTCACCTTAGCCACTTTATTTTAAATACACTAGAAACAAACCCATAAAACTAATTGCCTCCCTATAAGGTGACAGACTTCCATTGTGATGCAATTTCAATCTAATCTATTTAGCACAATAAAGTGTTGCATTTGCTCCTGCTAATTAGAATATAACAAAGAAATTAGCAACAAACTTAAAAAATCTAGCATCCTACAGCAAAATGTTTTACTTTAAAATGCATTAGGGACTAGGGTATTTCTCTAAAATAAATGTTGTCCCGTTGTTTTACTAGGACTGTCTGTAATGTGTTTTTTCCAGTAAATACAACAGTAATAATCTTCTCTCACCAAGAGAGAGACTCAACAAACAGAGGTGAAATTGATCCCTGAAGAAAAATCCAGAGCTTTTCAGCATCATAAACTTGAAAGGCTTGTTGTAATTTCTAGGTTTCAAAGGCCTCAGCTAATAGCAATTCAAAAAACGGTAGCAAACTAACCCAAATTTACCAAAGTCCAATACCCATCCCGCCTCCCCCCTTCCCCCAAAAAGAATGCACAGTATTCATCAAAGTTGAAGATGTTTAACTCTAAATGGAATTAGGAACCTAGAAAGGATCTGTCTCTTGGACCCAAAAGCAGCTGGTTTAAGAGATAACTCACAAATGTGAACAAGAAGCTACAATGGGGAATCATCTCAAACCTCTTTCCCTCCTGCTTGAATCCAGGACAACCCTGGAGCCCCAGCCCCAGCCCCACATAGCCCCAGGTGAAATTAAACAGTTTTCTAGGTCTGTCCTATCTCCCCTACTAGTTAACAAGTCTGTGAGAACTGTCTGGCTATGTTCCAGCCACAGGACTCCCCTCTATCCCCATCTCATGGTGCCATCCAGGGGGCTCTGAATTCTGGGACATCCACAGCCAAGGGAAAAGGTTTAATTGAATCCCACAAGGATTCAGTCATCCTTAGGCTTCTCTGTGCATGCTCCCACTTACCACTCTTTTCTGGGGTTTGATGAGGGGTCGACTCAGCCCATTCATTTTGCTGTAGAGCCCGCAGGCATTGCATAGGTAGTGGCCTGTCCCATCCCTTCTCCACAGGGGTGTCTGGATAGAACCGCAGTTCACACATTCTCGACTGTCCGACAGATCCTCCAGCAGTTCTGGAGGGGGGCCCAGGAGGGAACAAGAAAGAAGACAAGGATTGATACAAATATCTAGAGACTGAGAAGTTAACACTGACTTGATGAAGAACTTGAAAGAAAAAACATCACCTTTCTGAGTCTAAGATTCCATATCTATAAATGAAGGGGACTGAACTAATAAGGACTTCTAAGTTTTCAGCAGAACTAATAGTGACTTCTAAGTTTCCAGATCTACATCTATGATCCTATGATGTAGTCTATTAAAGGCCTAGGATGACAGCTGCTGTACTTACCTGCTTTCCTACAAATAATCTGGAAATTAAAATGGCTCTCCCTCCTAAACCAATAGAATTATAACGAATTACCCTGCTCCCTCCAAAAAGCAATTGCAATCTTTCTCTCCACTCCTCCCCTCCTCTTAACAATCCAAGCTGGTCTCCAATGCAGAAATGATTCAGGGTTTACTCTAAAGAAAACCTTCTAGAATTGTCCCATTTTTCCTTGCACTCCCCCATTCCGGTGGGGGACAGAGAGCAACATCAAAGTCAGGAAGACCACGGTTTAAATCTCAACTCAGACAAATTTTGGCTGTCATAACTCGAGGCTAGGGCCCTCAAAACACCTGGCCTACCTCCCAGTGTGGCCTGAACCAAGACTAAAATATAATTGGGAAATATTTAACAAAATAAATAAAAATGCAATCTAGTATTATTCTCCACACAGGGATGCTTGGGTACAGTCCTGCTTCTATGAGTTTGACCCCTCTGCTTAACTCTCTAAGACTATAAATTGACAAAGAAAGTACCAATCTTCTCGGGAAGAGTGAGTTTCCTCACCTGGGAGTTCCCTAAACCAGTGAAATTTAAGGTCTGGTCCCCATCCCTATTGCCCAATACTATCTATTCTCGGGGCATCTTATTCCACAAGTTTGATGGAGCCCCACCACATTTGACTAAGATTATGGGTAGGGGCAGGTTTAATGAACTTTCGGTCTTGTAGCCACACTGGAAACTGTACAAAGAGAGGCTAATATTGCTATATAGCTTTCAATTTAAAGGAGGGAAACACTGGGCTTTTGGCAAACTTTTGTTAAGAGATGGAGATTCCAAAGAAAAGAAGGTTCTTTGGTTAGAGAACTTGTTATGTGTATAATTAATATATTGATACCAATATTCCCCCTCCTCCTCTATCCCACTCTAGTTCTCCCAAAGTTTAGACTGAAAACTTTCAGGAATGAAGCCTGCACAGTTACAACAAGATATTTGCCAAACCAGAAGAGGTCATTAAACATTAACACAGATCTGCTCACCACCACTCCCAAAACCTGGGAAAAGTGCATTAAATAGAGGCTGCATGGCATTTTATCTTTTCCTAATTTTACCTTATACATTTTTAAAGCATAACACAATGGTTTAAAAAATGTTTCTACTGCTGCCTCCTCTCTTTCAACAATTCAGTAAAAGACTGCTGAAATGAGATTTATTTGTAGAGAATTTTTTTTCCTACTCAGGTGGGATTCTTTCTCTCTAAACTGTGGTCACTCTTCTTGAAATTTTGTCAATTAATTAGAAAAATAATCAATATCCTTTAGGAAAAAAAGTTATGAGCCAAATAAACATTAATGGGAGGGAGTGTCTAAAAGATTTGCTTAAGAAAAAAACACCTTACTTGAAAACATTTCTTTCTCCTACAAAACAATGATATTTTAAAGAGTGGCTAGAGTGGGAGGTAGGAGATATGTACAGCTGCCTCTAATCTCTTTTGTCATTGTAACATTAACACTATTCCCCCTTCAAAACTACTATACCTGACAGCATTAAATAACTGTCCCCCCAACATGTTTTTTCATTTTAATTTGCCAGGTAAATCTAAACTCATCCAGACTAAAATTTTGATCTATCAAAAATGTGCTTGGAATCCCGACTCACAGATTTGCCTATTCTGTTGACTCACAGTTAAAATAAACCTGCTAATAAAAATCACTAATTAAGAGCAAATAGTTGTAACATTTTATTACTCTCCCCCACACACAAACAACTGAATGTGAGTGAATGGATAAACAGATTCTTCTTGGAGGAAGACTTTACCAAAAAGATGTAGCCCAATTTTTGTAACTATTTTTATCATTAAGATTCTTTAAATTATAAATGACACATTTTCTATATTTATCCCTCTCTCTCTCTCTCTCTCTCTCTCTCTGGAAATTTCTGGATTGCTTCTTTATTCTTTATAAAATTATTACCTGATCAATTTTTTATGCCAGTCTTTATTCCCTCTTATTGCTTGTTTTCTAATAAGAACAAGTATTCTACTTACTGACTGCTCTCCATAAGGTTAAGTTAAATGAGCTTAAGATTTTCAATTAATAACTGCAAATCTTAATAAAAGATTCTTTTTCCATCTTTCAGGAATGAACTAAATATCCTGTAGAATACAGAACACGGTTTAAGGTTTTCACTGGCAAACTAACAAACACAAAACACCATGAGGTTTTGTTCTCTCCGGTAAAAGCTACCATTGAATTCGGTAATCAGTAAAAATGCTTAGTACTTCAAGGACGTTGAAGTTAAACAGTTATTTGTCTTGGTCATTGACTTTAAAATGTTACCTTTGAGAGTGCGTATTAGAGGGACTATTTCACTTTGCTTGGAAAATTCTCTCTCCTCTCCCTAGGATATTTTTTTTTGCACTGTTCATATTACATGTTATTTTGAAATTGCAGAAAGTATGCCAGCCTCCTATAGAGAATTTGAATATTAATGCCCCAAATCTGACTGGAAATTAATGTGAATTTCACTTTTTTTTTATTGAAAAGGAGAACCAAGCACCGCTTTTAAATATGTGATGGTTGGTTGGGTTTTTTCCATTATTACCTAGCTTAAATGCATCTACAAATCTAAACTCTACTTTTGATTTAAAATGGGAGGGAGAACTCCAGGTTGAATTGGTAGCTTCATTCATTTGTTTTAGAATCCAACCTTTGCATAAATCAGTCTCTATCACTCCTCTTCCCCAAGCTTAGAGCCCACACTGTCATGACCTAAGACAAAGCAGCAGAAACTACCCCAGGTCTTGGGTCCCTTCAACTTCTTTCAGGCTTTGTTCACTAACTACACTCTGTGTTCACAACAAGGGAATCATATAAAAGGATATGAGATTAAAATCAGTCGTGGCATATTCGGCAAATGGAAAGGATCTGAACAGAGTTCTCTACTTAATACCTCACAGGAAACCCGGGACCCAGGGATTAGGAACACAGATTAGATTCCAAAACTCTAAATCGTACAGATTGAAAGAAAAAATTTCATTTGTGCTTTAATTCTTTTGCTTGCATGAATATACTATATCTGTCCAAGATGGAGGGGGAAGAAGGCTGTGAGAAGAAGAGATGTAGAAAGCTAGCTAGGAACCGAGTGTAACTGACATTCTGGGCACTGGCCCCTCAAAGGCATTTGTTATCAAGACACCTGCAATTTAGGGAGCAAAGTATAGAACGATATTTAGTTTCTCCTTCCTTCTACCCAGGGAGTTCTTTCTGTTTTCCTTCTCTAGATCATGGAAAACTTCCTCAAGCCTTATTCCTACCTTCGACACTCAAATATTTTTTAAAGTTATTTTGTCCACAAATATTATTTGGTCATATTTGAATGAAAAAACCTAAAGGGAAGATAAGAGTGTGGATAGGTGAGAAGAGAAATTTTGAAAGGGTGTTAATTGAAATATTTAAAATGAGAAGCCACCATACCTCTTGATTTTAAATAATTTGCTTTTTCAAAGATTTCTTTAAAGTTCTTTAGAAAAATATCTTCAGAGATACACCGTCTTATCAAATACCAGCATAATTTGAAAAGAAAGATCAATAAAGGAGTAGTCTGTGTTGAGAAGGAGCCTTAGCTGCTAAACATTGATCTACAAATATATTCCATTCACTGTTTTCTGTTCTCCCTCTAATATAAGCATACCTCCACCAATAAGCCCCACCATCTCCTTTTTTTTAAAAAAAAGGTTCTCTATCCTCATTCCTAGAAACAAATAGGATTTGTTACCATACAGATTATGGGACCCCCAGGTCATCTTAAGTGGTGGGGGGAGTGGCAAAATTTCATGGCTAGTTAATGCCATACAAATCATACATGTACATACAAACACACATATGCTTTTATGCAGGTGATTTTCAAAATATGAACATTAAATTACAGATGAGGAGGGGAAAGTTTACCAAAAGGGCAAATTAAAGCATGAAAGGTGGCAGGGAGCAAGTCAGTGTTAAATGACTCCATATTTATCTGCTCCAAATAAAGTAAGAAAACTGATTTTGGCCTATGGCTACTGGAACTAGTGTTTTTATTTCATAGTCATATCACCCACTGAGACACCTCAGCCCACGGCTATAGTCACCTCTAAAGGACTGGGGGCTTTATATTCCAGAATTTGTCTGTCTGATCACTCTGCTTGTTTTCACTCTTCAACTTTTAACACCAGGACCCAAGAAAGTATTTGGAGAAGGCTAAGAAGCTGTATAGATGAATGAGAGTCTGACACTAGCTGGTATCTTCTGGGGCATTAATGATGCTATCTGTGCCTCCTCCAAAAGTGAAAATATATTCCACTGAATCTGTCAGATTATCAAACATTATGTCAAAATGGTGCTCCTAGGAGGACTGAGAAAGGCTTAGATGGAGATGAAAAACAAATGAGATTGGTGCAGTTTAGGTGTCCTAGTAATTAGTATACAGATCAATTGTCCTAAATGCTTAGGAAGGACATGTGAACTGAAAAATGTCCAGTTTGGGCTGAAATAGGAGTTGCCCTTCAGTATCTATCCATGAATGTGATAGATTTGCCCAGATGGCACCCCCAGACACAAAACTTGGTGTGTCAGTGAAATGAACATTACCCATACCAGACCTGGTATATTTCAGCTATCAGGAGCCAGGGGTCCTCACCTATGCCAGCAGAATAGTCTCCCGAAAAAATGGCAGGTCATTGATATAGGATTTCAGGGAATAATCACCTAAGTTGCCAACTCTGCTGTATATCTATCAGTTGAAAATGGCACCCATAATCCAAGACAAGACTGGCTAACCTCTGCTCCTGTACTCGATCCCCAGAAACTCAAAGAGAAGACAAGTTATATTCAAACCCCTTACTACTGTGTGGTCCCTTAAATTATTTTTTAAAAGAAAATATAAGCCCTTAGGCAGGAAAGAAAATTGAGGTGTTTGTGGGAATTTAAAGGAGAAGATAATCAGAATTCCCAAGCCTTCCTAAATGCCTCAAGGTCCAGTCAGTAGATCAAAAGTCTCATACCCACAGTAGAACTCCAACTTCCATAGCAAACCCCTAAATGTTGGTAGGAGGGCAAGAGAATTTTTTGAAGGTGGAAGAGAGAATTTTAGGGAAAGAGTTTGTCTGGCAAGGCCTGTTCCTTCCAAGCAGCAAAATAAATTAATGCTCTCCCTCTTTCCACAATCACATAACTGTATATATACAAATATGCTTTTCGTATATGTATAAAATCCTAGATGTTTGGATACAAAGCAAAATGAAAATGCCCCTTTTTAATTAAATATATCAATGCCCGAAGATTAGTAGTATATATATACACACACACTCTCTCTCTGTCTGAAATGACTGAAAGGACTGAAAGTACATACCTTTCAGAAAGAGCCCATAGCCCCAGCCTCTAAGCTAAATGTACCAAGTCTAACTTGTGACTTCCCAGCTTCTGACACTCTCTACCACCTCGACTGCCCCCCTTCAGCTCAGAATGCTGGCTTCGTCTCCCTTCTCCCCCTATATTCCACTTACTCAACTGGTTAGCTTCCTTACTACCCTCACCCCCGCCCCAGCCTTTAGGGTGCTTCGCCGACTTTACCTGCACTTGGACCGCGGGGCACTGTGAGGGGAGGGCCTGATCGGCTCTGAAGGCTGTGCAGAACCGAGTTCTCGAAGGGGCCAGCGGGCCAGGCAGGCGTCAGCGGCCCTCCAACGTAGGGCGAGTAGGGGCCCGGGTGGTGGTGGTGGTGGTGATGGTGGTAAGATCCATTCAGGGGCCGAGGCCCGGCCAGCGGGCTGTACTGGTGCTCCCGACTGCCCATGGCCCCAAGGCTCCCACTGCTGCCTCCCCCGCCGCTGCCGCTCCCTGCGCTGCTCCCGCTGGCCCCGTAACCGCTGGATTCCCGGGGCGCACCGTTGGGCATCGGAGGGCTGGGTGAATAAGGGAAGCGGGCAGAAGTATGCGAACCTCCAGTGTTCGCGTTGCCTCCGCCGCTGCTGCCACCGCCTCCGCTGCCATATGGGGGGCTATCGGCTGAAGGCTGGGGCCAGCCGGGGTGCCCGCCGCCAGGGTGATTAGGAGGCCCGCTGGCAGCTCCTTGTAAGTAAGGCAAGCCAGGAAGCATGGAGCTCACGCGGGTGGTGGGCACGTACACGGGAGAACTGGCGGCGGCTGCAGCCGCCGCTGCGGCCGCAGCAGCAGAGTGCACGAAGCCGCCGGCCGCGCCGTCGTAAGCTGCAGGTCCCTGGGAGGAGAGGGCCGCAAGGGTCTGGTACATCTCCTCCGGCTGCTCCGCCGCAGCGAAAGGGCTCAGTTTGCTGCCGCGACTGGACCAGAGCAGCTTGCTAGCGGTCGCGGCCTGGTCGAGGTCAGTGAAGAGCAGTAGATCCTCCCAGCCCGACAAGGCACTCCCCTGGCCCCCGACCCCGGGTGCAGAAGGGCCGTGGGGGGACCCGAAGTGGTGTGGGGTGTAAGAGCTGAGCAACAATGATCGAGCCGGGGTCCCGGTCCCGTCTGGGTCTAGCTGGGGAGTCCTGCAGGAGCCGGCGCCGCCGGGGCCCCGCTCACCCCCCCGGGAGCAGCAAGAGGAGGAAGAAGAGGAAAGTGGGGAAGGAGGGGAGGAAGGCTCCCGCGCTGGGAAGGGACAAGTGTCGCTGGCGTCTGAAGCCCCGGCCCCGCACCGCTTCAACAGGCACCAACTACCGTCAGTCAAGGCCATCCAAGGTCCGGCGCCGCACCTAGCAGCTCCGCTAGCTCCTGGAGGAAGGGAGGGCGGGGATGGAAACCAGGGAGAGAGAGACACCGAGAGAAATATTACCAAATAAGAAAATGAGGGAGCGCTCCAAATCTCTCTCTTCTTTTTTAAATAGTCATTTGAAAAGCCCCCTTTCCCCTACTATTGAGAGGGGGCTGGAGGGATAACAGAAAGGCTTGAACTGGGGCAGCAGTAATCCGCTGTGTATACTCACACCCCGAGATACCCAATTCCTCTTCAACGCACCCCCAGCCACCCCCACCGCTCCTCTTTCCCTCACCATCTTCAGCATCCTTTCCTGGGCCCAATACCAGCCCCTGAAGGGTCCCTGACACCGTCCAATCTAGTGAAATCTCGCTTAGGCGGCTTTTCAGACTGGGAATTAATTCCCCTTGGGGAAGGGGACCAGGAAAACAAAAGGCTTTTTTTCCCCCAAAGAGAATGCGTATGAGCGCCTGCACTCGGGGTTCCCTAGTCCCTCTCTTTTCTCTCCATCTTTGCTCATCTAGAGCAAGTCATCTAGACTGTGTCTAAGTTTTCCCCGGGGAAAAACCAGCAGAAACCCTAGAAAAGTAACCTGTCCCAGAAATCGAAACCGCGGACTTTCTCCCCCACTGGATCTCTCCTGGACTTTTCCTAGCTGCCATGGAGGGAAGGAGGAGGGTGGGGAAGAGGGAGGGGTTGAGGGGAAAGCAAAGAGTGAGATCCCGAGATGAGCACCAGTGGTGAGAGGACGTAGGAAGCTGCGAGGCGGGGGCGAAAGGGAGCCCAAGTGGAGTTAACTACCTTCTGGTGAAAGGCAGTGCCAGGCCACGCCATCAGCTGAGGGCCTCCAGAGTCACAGGGATAGAGACTCAAGCCCAAACCTTGTTCATCAGTAGCAGCTGCAGCTACTATTGCACACCTTAGAAATGGCCTAGTTCCACGATCAACGAGCCCTGAGGTGCTGACCGCACTCACACGCATGCACACTTACACGCGAGAACTCATACAAGATTTGTAGCCCTGGCCCCTGACCCCATCCCCACCAAGACCATACTCACACGCAACAAAAAGATCACACAATTCCTGGGGGGGGGGGGGGGGGCAGGGGGCAGTGAGAACGAGGGGGAAGAAAAGGGGTACCGGGAAAGAAATTCGCCCCAGGACCAAGGCCGCCCAAAAGAAGGGAGAAGGAAGAAGTGACAGCGAGCCACGGAAGAAACCAGAAAGTCCCACCTCCTCGGAGGCTGCTTTCCGAAATCTCTTCGGACCAGGGAAGATAACCATAGTCAAAGTAACAGCACCCACAATCGCTGCTCGGATAGCGTAAAAGGAGTCTGCCTGCCCGCGCGTCTGCTCCCCCTTCCTGGTCCCCCCCCCCCACCCTTTGAGATAACTGGCAGATAAGGTTGTGAGCAGATAAGTATTTCAGGCTCAGAAAAAGAGCCGAAGTTTGCCGGCCGGAGGCTCTGTCCTGGGAAAACCGGCAGCAGCTACAGACATCGAGGAAGAAGGAAGCGAAGGACCCACCCGGAATCCTGGACGCTTTCTGGTGGCGGGAGTGTTGCTTCTCTCCCCCCCCCCCCCCCTGCGCCCCGACCCCCCAAGGGGTTGAGAGAACGAGAAAGACCAGAAGCAGGGGACTAAAAAGAGGAAAGGAAGGGTTGCAAAGGGAAGAAAAGGGGAGGGAAAGGGGGACAGGGGGAGAAAAACGAACCAAACCTAGTGTGGTCGATTTGCATCGAGCCTGGTTGCAGTGGTGTTTAATCCGGAGAGCTAGGAGTTGCAGCTGAGGAAAGCAAGCGAAGCCGCGAGTCCCGGGTGTAAGGCGATGAACTGCTCAAGTATAAAAAGGAGAGAGGAGGCGCCTCTCACTGCCCTGCCGGAAAACTGCAGCCTGCTGCTCCTGATTGGATTCACAGAGCCCTAAACAAACAGCGCTCGCCAGAAGGGTGCCAGCCAGCGGGCCCTCTTGGCTCACTCTGAGCTGCTAGGCTCTGGAGGTGAAGAGGAGGGAGAGAGGGAGGGGAGGGGAGGGAACCAAAGAGCAGGGGAGGGGACTAGTACGGAGGGGGGAGGAGGGGGGGGGAGGGGACATGGGGGCAGGGGAAGCGGTGCCTGTTCTAGAGAAAGAGGTTGAGCTAGGACGGAGCCAGTAGTGTGTGGGGTAAGGAGAGCAGCCCGCGAAGCCCAGTCCCAGAATTAAGACTAGTTCCACTAAGCCGAGGACAGGGGATCCGGGCAGAGCTGGATGGATAGGAGCACAGGTCCCAAGCTCCTGAGGGGCACAGGTGGGAGGATTGAGATGCACGGCTAAAGTCTCTGTGTCAAATAAGTGTCCCACAAGACCCACCCCAACCCTGCCACATTAGAAACACCCGATACTCACTCCATCCTTTAAAAAAAAAGTTCCCCTTGGGTTCTTCCCAATCCGCCCCCGAAAAAACAAACATCTCACATAGTGAAAGAGAGAGAAATAGCCAAACAAAATATTTCGACTAAAAGAAAATTCGATTGGTCTCAGGTCCCTTCTCTCTTCACTCCCTCCACCCCCACAAATTAAACACTACAATGGGGAGGGGGGCTGGTCTTGGGGACTGGCGAGTGGGGGGCGGGGAGTGCAGTTGGTCTAAGTTTATTTTCGACCTTAGACCTTTAGTACCCGCTTCCTCGGATTCCCGGGATTGCTAGTCTTGTGGCTGGTGGGGAATTTGGTTTCTAAAACAGCTACTGGATAATTACATGACTAAGTTAACTAGCTCTCTCTTTCTCACTGTGTCTCATTTTAGCTTCTCTCCTGGTCTCCATCTCTCTCCCTCTCAGACTCAATCTTTCATCGGGTTCCATGAAGTTCACGTCTGCCACTCCCTTGTTATTACAATTCGGGCTAGTGGTGAGCATGTAAGTGTAAGGGATAAAGTGGGCGAAAATGCTCCCATATTCAGACGTAAATAATAACCACAAATTGTTACCAGGTTTTATATACTCAATTTGGTCTTCTAAATATCCCTTTCCACGCCCACCTCCGCCCCACTCCAAATTCAGGTAAGTTTCTTCAGGCAGGTCTCGGTGAGAAATTAGAATTCATATTTTCTCCTTTCTTTTATCTCTCCAAATGGTTATCACAACTGGGCACAAATCAACACGGTTCTTAGCAGGAAAAGTGACTGGGAATTAAAATAACTCGTTCCCCAGGAGTTATCAGCTGGATATCAGTCCGCATCAGTTTGTACAGAGAGAGTCTCATCTGGCGGGAGCTGTGTGAAGTCTGTCTCGCTCCCTCGAGCTAACAGACATTCCTTCCGATGGACGTGACCCAAAGTCTGGGGACAGAGAATTTAACTGGGGTAGGACGTGCCGTGTTTGGGGGGGGGGGGGGGGGGTTTCTTTCCATTTTCTCCCCAGGTAAATAGGAGTAAAAGCATTTCTAATACGAGCTAGTCCTGATTGCCTTTTTATTTTTTTTTATTTTTTTTTTGCATTTGGTTTCTCTGGGATTTCTCTTAGGCTTCTTGCTAGAGAGAACTGAGCCGGGGCAGGTAATTTTCAAATATTATTGTGATCTAAATGATCAATGTCAAATCTAACCAGAAAACTTGTTTCCTTTCTAATAAAACTGAATTGTGAGCACTGTGGTTCTTTGGTAGGGAGTGAGGGTGGTTAGAGAGGAAGGGAATGATCTAGGGAGCATTGACCCTTCCCCCTTCTCCCTACGCCAGTTCTTCGTTGTAAATTTCTGTTAAACACTTAGGGATTTTAAAATCCTTACTGTGAAGATTCCCGGTTTTACTTGCTTTCCTCCCCAGTCATGTATCCCAATTTCACTACAATCGAGTTTGGAAAGGAAGTTAAATGGAGAAGAGATTAAATATAAACGATTGCGTAGGTTTTTTTTTTTTAATTAATCCACTTTAGATCGAGTGTAATTGTGAAGAGAAAGCAACGTTTCTGTTCAATTGCTAAAATGGATGAGTTCTGAGCCCTGCATTACCTTTGAATTCTTTAGCAAGTAGTAGTTAAATTAAAATCAGGTTGGTTGGTTTGTTCTTAAGGTGGTTCATTGTCCGAACTATCGCTGCTTTAGACGTGCTTTCCTGTTGAATCCAAATATTTTGTTAGGTTTTTTTCCATTAAAAATACTAACAGTCCCCACCCCATAAAATTAGTGATTTTTTAAAAGAAATAGCTATTTCACAGAGGTTAGCCTACGAGCTAAGTAATTAACTTTGGAGTCGGAACGCACAAGTCCATCGAAGTCCCTAAGAGCTATTTCTCTTGTTTGTTACCTAGTCTAAGGATACCATCTAGAAATATGCAGTTATGAAGGGGGGCGGGGGGAGAGGGGGAGGTTCGAAGAATTGGGCTACCTTTTTTTTTTTTTTTTTACAAAGTAACTGAATGCCTTTGACCAGCTCTTTACCACGTCTCTCTCCGGCTGTTCAAAGAAAGCTCCACCAAACTCTGCCTAGGTTAGAAGTGAGGGGGAGAGACACTGGCCCTATAAATTTCAGATTCTTATGGTTCTAGGGTGACCTGGTTTTACGCTCCAGATTCCCAAACTTTTTATTTAAAAAAAATGTTTTTCTAAAACAGAGAAGAAAACTATCTGTGTAAATCTGCTGAGCAACACTTTTTTCTTTTTGCTTTGGTTTCCAACCGGAGTTGACTTTGGGAAGTGTAGCGCTGCCGTGGTTATAAATGTCAGAGAAAGTGAGATTAAAATAATAATAATAAGCAATTCAAAATCAAAGATTTAATTCCATTAGGTTGAAGGAGCGCACAGATTTGCTGCTTTTAACTTGCACTTTTTCGGCTCTGAGGGATTACTTCGATGGCAAAAAGTAGTACATTTTCAAAGAAACCAAATCAGACTTTGGTCATCTACTGCAAGGCTCCCTGATTTGGAGAGCCTCTGGACTGCCTTCTTTTCTTTCTCCCACTAAAATAATTTTTCGAAATGAGTGGGACGAAGGTATGGAAGGGAGGACCTTTTTTAAAGAAGAGGAGAAAAATTCAAGAGTTTGAGAGAGCTAAAAAAAATTTTTTTTCAAAAGTAAACAGCCTTGGTTTCTTAGGAACCACTCTTCCTCTTTCGTCCCCCCCCCCTCCCCTTTTAAAGAGTTGTTCTCTTAAACCATTTCACTGGGTCAAATTCAAAACATAAAAAAAGACCGGAGTCTTCCATCTGATTAGCCAGAAAGCCTGGTCCGTGTGATGATTTCATTAAAATAGGAGTCGAATGCATTTGGCTTCTCTGGGGTTTTCTCCCCTGTCAGGAGGTGTGATTTATTTTGGCAGAGTTGCATGCATTATTCTTATTTTTGATTAACAAATATACGTCAGTTAAGGGGGGGGGGGGGTGCAAAACTGACGAGACTGTGTTCTTAGCTCCGTCTTTAGTTCACTTCTGTAGGCTGTGAGAGCTAGCTCCAAAGAGGATTCACGTCATAATATACCCTTAACCCTACAAGTTCAAGCCTATTATAATGTCATTTGACAAAGTTGATGGTTTTCTTTCAGAAAAAAAAAAAACTGAAATAATACAAATCTTCAGTAGAAAGGTTTTTCGACTTGAGGGACGTTTTTTTTTAAAGCTCAGATTTGTGATGCCTCCTCTCATACACCGTATTTCTTCTGACCTGAAGATCTCCTGCTTCAAGACTTGGGTCTAGCTAAATGTCGCTCCTGCCGGTATTCCTACTCCAATGACAGAGCCTCCGTAACTCTAGTCTAGTCTGCCAAAGGGAAATCTTTGACTTTCAGAAATGTGGATCATCAAAGATCCCTCGGTGTATTGTACTTTAAAAAAAAATACAAATCGTTTAAAATGCAAAATTGTTTATTTTTCATTTCGAGGAAAGGTCACTGAATGGTGAAAGCTGATTCTGCCCAGGTGTCCTCCCCACCCCATCCATCCACCTCCCCAAACCCTATCCCCTACCCCAGGTAAGAAAAACTGTGAATGTTGATCTTTTCAGCACATATAAAAACACAGTCCTTGGGGAATCAACAAGGCACCATGGCTCCTGGAGCGGAGAGACTTTAGGTTCCTAGGCTTGGATTCCCGCTGGGGATGCAGGCTACAGTTCCCTGGAGGGCGGGGCTGGGTTGGGCCAGGCCGCTGCTGCTGCTGGGAGGTGGGATATACAGTACGAAAGGTCACTGGTAGCATTCTTCTCCTCACCATGTTTATATAGCTAAATGTACTTCATACCCGGCTGGTAAGCTATGGCAGTCGAGATAAGCAGGCTTGTGTGGGGGGAGGGTGATAGTGAAAAACTCCTTGCTGGAGGTACCTAAAATTCAATCCTTATCCATTAATTTTTTTCCCTCCTTCCTTTTTTCTTTCCTTCCTTCTTCCTTCAATCCTTTTTTTTCTTCCTCCTTTCTCTCCCTTCTTTTTTTCTTACCTTCCTTCCATCTTTCTTTCCTTCTTAAATAGTGTTATCCAGGCCACCCAATTTTTAAGAAATTAATTTTTTTCACTTCCTGCCTCTCCCAGCCATAGGCACTTTAAATCAAATTAACTTTGCCATGGCATCACAGTGGATGTCATCAAAACATCAATGATGACAAAAGGTTGTCTCTTACAGAAAATTCCTCTTACCTTCCTAACAATAACAAAGAAAGGAATCAAAATTCCACTCCTAATAAACAGATTCTCCTTCTCCCTCTACCATGATCCCTATTAACTCTTGTGACACCTTGAATTAGTTTTAGTCAGGTTGATCTCCCACCAGCTTCAGAGTTTGCTCAGCTACCCTCAGACTATCAGGACGAAGTTGAAGACCTCAGGCCTTCAGGCCAGAGTGGAATGTGGTGAGCCAAGAAAGTTTCAGGAAAGCCTGGAATTCCTGTGCTTTCAGAAATGTTTCGAAGCTCAGGTGGAACAGTTTTAGGTGAAGGGATTTATGGAGCCCATGTGGGGCAGAAGGGTTTCAATCTTTCCCACTAAATGCTTGCTGAATAGACTAAGTCCTTTCTAAGATGAGGCATATCTAACCATTGCACTTACTGGGTAGATGGAGTTGGAGGTGAGTTAAGTCAAAATGACACTATTATTTTGTGAAAATAAATCGTACCAACAAAATAGGTTTCCATTGGCCTCCGCTTGCTCCCTTCACCCAAATAAAGTAGAAGATCTATCAACACCAGACACAGAAGGTATGTAAGATGGGGGTGAACAGGACTCAGAACCACAATCCCTCCTATAGATGGGAGTAGATAAAGGAATGAGTGTTGAGGACATCAAGACGGGAAAGGGTCCAACTCTCTTTACAACAACTAAGTTGGATGAAATTAATACTATTTGTTTTCATAATTATCATCCATTTTTACTTACTACAGGATGTTTCTGAGGTCCCTTCTAACTCTAAATCAATGACAGCATGAAAATCCAGAGAGACCCTTTGACTAGTTACCTTTGACTTCGTTACCTTTGACCCAAAGTAGCAAAAAAAATATACATTTCCCATCCTGTTTCTTGTCCCTACCTTGGTGAATGAGAAGTTTGGGAGCCCTTGAGGTCCCTGAGGAGGCTGCTCTGCCCCTGGAAAAGAGGGGTGGAAAAAAGAAAAGATTAAGAAAAAGAGGAAGAAAAATCAAGAGGAAATTGAGGACTGTGGAGGGAGAGAAACAGAAGACTCCCTGAATTTCATTTCCTTTTCTCCTGCCTCCACCCTTCCTCCCCTAGACCCCAGACCAAGAAAGAAGTGCTTTAGTTTGCTGCTTTTTAACAAGGATACAATAGCTGGGAAAAGATTCAACAGCAGTGAACAAAATGTTGCCCTGACCCCAATTGACAACCTTGGCCTTCCTCCTTACCGCCTTTCTACCTAGTCCAGTTACTCTGCTACCAAGATGTTCTACAGCAGCTAGGATCCCAAACCGCATGAGCATGTGCTGATGAGGCTTTACTCTACCCTAGAAATGATCAATATCTCTTTCTTCCCATTCCACAAAAAAAAAAAAAGAAAAATGAAAAGCTGAGACAGCCTCATTCCCACTGAAGTACAACTTAACCTTTACAACTCTATTGTCCCTGATCCTAACAGGACAGCCCTCTCCCCTGTGCCCACACACACACACAATTAGATAAGTATCTTTGGAGGAAGAAGAGGTTCCAACCCAGGGGGCCAATGGTGATTGTGAATAATGGGGCAAACTCTTCGATCCAAAATAAAGGCAACCTGTTCACCTAAAGTGCTGCCAACACCACTAACCAGTGTCAGGTATTCCTTGGCATACTCATCTTTTTAATGGGAGAGTGAATGTTGGCTCTCCCAAGGCCATCTCAGCACAAATTCCAATTTATTTTTAAGAAAGGAGGGAGGAATGGAAAGTGGTAGCAAATAAAGCCTGAGTTACCCATGTAAAACACACACAAAAGATCTCCTAAATCTAGGAGGGGCTTTTTTGTGTTTGTTTTTAAAGAAGTCCCAACTGATTCCCTTACGTACTGGAAATGTCACACTTAACATCCTGCTATTGGGCAAAGACATAATTTGGAACTATAGAGATCTCTTTAACCAAAGTTTCTTCTCTGTTCATTTTTCAAGGACATTATGGGCTGAGATACCATACTAGAATTTCCAACAAACCAAGAGTCAATGATCAATAATATTTATTGATCACTCATTGTATTGAGAGAAAGTAAGAACTTTCCACCCTAATTTTGAGGCATTTGCAAGTCTCTCAACTGGCACAGTTTTACCAAGAAGATTTGGCAAATTCCAATGAAGCAGAATTTCCAGGAAACATAGAACAGGGCTACTCAATATTTTGGGGGGGAAAATTATCCCACAAGTGTAATTATTAGTTGAGTCTCTGCCATCTTTGGGGCTCAGAAAAGAAAGGAATCTGTCTCATATTTAGGGCACTTATGGGGACCTTAACTGGTGTTTCTATGTAAAATTTTAATAGGTGATGCCCAGATTTAGACATCTTCACTTACCCAACTGTTTCCTGGGAGTAGTGCAGCTTGCACTTTAAAGCCTGCCCTCTGAGTTTTGTCTGGTATCCACTTTTCCAACAATCCCTATGGAGGTTCAACCCCATCCTCCTCCAGGCATGGAGATATGCCCAAAGATATGAGGCAAGAAATGGAATGAGAAAAAAATTTCATTAATTTATTTTGATTCCTTTTAAGAAGGCAAATACGTTACCCAGCTCTTAATGTTCTTATATGAGAAATATCTCATAAGAGACTCCAACTGGACATTGAAGAAAGATGGTGAACTTGAAACTCTTCAGATAAAATTTCTCACAAAGAAATCCATTGTCTAAGCGCTTCACACTCCCTTGAGGTAAGATCCAAACCCTGGTTGGAGGTTAAGAGTAACAGGGAAGTCCTAATCAAAATGATCAGAATGGACCAAGGTCTACTAATTCCTGGTTCTGCTTACTTTGATTTGCATCAGTTCACATAAGTGGCACTAGGAGAGCAAAGCATATGATGATTCTAACAATGAAAAGTTAAAGAACCAAAAAGCAAAATAATCGAAATGGAACGTTTCTAATTTATAATGACCAAATTTCCTAAAGAGAAGATATGAAAGGCACTACCACCTTCCTTTCTCTGCAGAGGCCAAAGATTAGAGGTGTGTAACACTGAGTATGATGTCAAACTTTTTTTTGATAGGTTTATTTGTTTTGTTGAACTTTTTCCTTCTTTTTCCCTTTTTTTGGTACCTTAAGGGCTTTCTCTTTAAAAGGAGAAGGTAGAAGGGATACATTTTAAAATAAAGAAATATAAAAATAAAATATATCAATGAAAATATATTTTAGATAATCAAAAATAGCCCCAAAGCCCATTGCATCAATAAATCAGAAAGTATTTATTATTGAGAATACAAAAACAAAAATGAAACAGTCACTTCCTCAAGGAGCTTATATTCTATCAGGAAAGAAAATGGGTATATATAGTATATACCAAAAAGATACAAAATAGATGTAGGATGATTTGGGGGGAAAATCCCATGTTACCTAACAACTCATTTCTCTCATTTTTTCTTTATTTCAATTTTCTGTTTTCTGAATTATTTTTATTAGGAAGGAAGAAAGGAAAAAAGGAAAGGTGGGATGTGAGGAGAGACCCTTAGAAAATCCAATGTGACTCTGCAATAGGGGAATGGAAGGCAAACTGATAGGATTTTCATTTTAAAAGAATTGCTCTCCGACAGGAACAAAAAAATGTAGACTCAAAATATTGTGATTACGACTTGTTTATTTTTAATTCTCCGGACTTAGGGAATATAACAAAAGAGAATTAGATGACCTCTAAATAGATCCTTCTCAGATTTAAAATTCTATGGTTCTGTGGTCCCTAGCTTAGAGTGGTGAGAAAAGAAAGACATTTGCCTTTGAGAAGGAAGATCCTGAAAGAAATGCAAAAGAGTTTCAAATGCCTGTGCATTTTTTTTCTTCTTAGGTTGTGCTTGTGCCCAGAGCCTGTTTTTCTCCTGTCTTTGACAACCCTGATCTTCTCTGGGTTTGATTTATTGAGTGCTGTCGTTTCTCTGCTCTTTACTTTCACAATCACACATTCAAACCCGATAAAGTTCAAGACCCTGAATGCTTCCAGCTCTCCCAGATTTACAGTCTTGCTGCCTCCCAGAGCAGTACTAAGGCTGATTGAATCCTCATGCACACAAGAAGTTTGCAAGAATCATCAAAAAAAAAAAAAACAGAAGAGACCAGAGATGGTGCTTCCCATGTGAAACATTACCACTCCATGTCTGTTCAGTTATTAAAAAAAAAATCCTTACAATATTCCCCCCAGAAAATGACTGTTACCATCACCCTACCCTATGTTCATTTCAACATTTAATGTAGTTGGCTGGCCAAGTGCAAAGTAGCTAACTACATGTGGGCCTGTTATTACGTGGTCACTTAAAACTTAGGTTAATGTTAAGGTGGCCCTGAAGACTACAGCCAGAAAGATGGAGGAAGATGCTTGGCTATCATGAGTTCTGTAATATGTTCCTAGATTGGATTTAATGGCCTTTTGACCTAGGGCAAAGCTTTTAACTCCTTTCTGCCTCAGTTACTTCAAATGATAGAAATATTGATTTGTACATTGATGCTGAATGAATTATGTTTGGCAATTTGGACTGATGTTCATGGAGGGATGGATGAGGCTAAATCTGGACTTGTGATTTTATCAGTGTGAAGAATTTCTAGTGTGCAAACTCCCTCCATGGATAGAGATCTCAACTCTTCTGTGACAGGAAGCATGGATGGCATCATGAATAAAGTGCTAGACTTGGAATCTGGAAGATCTGGGCTAGAATTCTGCCTAAGACACTTAACTGTGAACCTACATGAGTCATTCAACCTCTCTGAGCCCCAGTCTCCTCATCTGTAAAGTAGACCCACCTCACAGGGTTTTGGGGAGCATCAAATTAAATTATTTATGTAAAGCACTTTGCAAACCTTAAGGCTATATAAATACGAGCTATCCTTCTGTAACTCATAGTATTAGAGATGTGATTAGGACCCTAAGAAGTTAGGTACCTTGCCCAAGCTCACAATAGAATATGAAGCAGGTATTGAAGAGCATTTTTTCACAATCTGCTTCCAACACTTAATGGTTCTGTGACATTGAGCAAATCACATATCCTCTCTGAGATTCAGTTTCCTCGTATTTTAAAAAACAAAAAAAGATTTTGGATCACATGACCTCTGAGACTCTTTTAAACACTAGATCCAAGAGTCATTTAATCTCCCTCAGAGTCAATTTCCTTATATGTAAATGAGGAGATTGGACTAGATGACCTCTGGGGCCTCTTTCAGCTACATATCCATGAACTTTCGACTTGCCGACTTCCAAAGCCAGCTCCCTAGACTCTCTACACCAAGCTGCCTTCACATAAAAACCTATATATATATGGACTAAAATAACATGAAAGAATTAATGCACCCCTTAAAAAGGAAGCATTAATTTGTCCATTGCTACTGTGTGGACAGCTAGGTGATGAAGTGAATAGAGCACCAGACCTGGAGTTAGGAGGACTCATCTTAGTGAATTCAAATCTGGGTTCAGACACTTACTAGCTATGTGACCCTGGGCAAGTCACTTAACCCTGTTTGCCTCAGTTTCCTCATCTGTAAAATGAACAAAAGAAGGAAATGGCAAATCCTCCAGTGTCTCTGCCAAAAAAAAACCCAAATGGGATCACAAAGAGTCTTACATAACTGAAACAATTGAACAACAGCTATTGTGTTAAGGTCCAGATCTTTCTAAGTATTGAGATGGCATTTGAATAATGAAATATATTCTAGATATGCATATGATAGAATGCTGTTGAATAGCAGAGTTTGCAAAAGAAAGCATTTATTTCATTCAATATGGCTTATATATGGGTATTTCATATTTGCTACATAAGTTATGTCACTTGCTTTGATTTATTTGCATTCTCTTACAGTTGGGTATGAGTATTTATTGACCTGAGGGAAGCATCTGAGGCAAAGTTCGTTTAAAATAGATCTTTTTTCCCCCATAACTCTGCATGACTTCATTAGAAACATGTGCAAATATCCCAAGTCCATAAACCAAAAAATATAAGTATTTTTTCTGTTTTGAAATAAAAGTTAAACTCAGAGTCTACACCTGGGGAGAAGGGGCAGCATTCACTAGTCTCTGAAGTCAGGAAGCTGAGGTTTGGCTATTATGCCAAACTCCCTCTGCAGTGACAAGTTTTGATAACAGTTGCAACCAGGACCTGTGCCTAACTATACTCTTATTCAACTCTTCTGAAGCAAACATAAAAAGATAGAGGAGAGATAGATAGATGATAGATAGATAGATAGATAGATAGATAGATAGATGATAGATAGATA
>NW_027186304.1:36166714-36174258 GCF_028583685.1 Petaurus breviceps papuanus | reverse complement strand
AGATAGATAGATAGATAGATGATAGATAGATAGATAGATAGATAGATAGATAGATAGATAGATAGATAGATAGATAGGTAAGTAAGTAGATGACAGACATAGAATAGAAATTAGATAGATGAGATATAGATAGATATATAGATATAGGTATTGTTGTTGTTCAGTCCCTTTAGTCTTGTATGACGGCTTGTGACCCTATTCAGGCTTTTCTTGGCAAAGATACTGGAGGGATTTGCTATTTCCTTCTCCAGCAGATACACATACACATACATATACATATAGACATATATAAATATTTAAATGGGACATCAGTGAAGGGAATTGTACCAGACACCCCCTTTGAGCTCTGGATCTATGATCCTATGATTTTCTTTGGGAATGGTGACATTTTGGTGAACCCTGAGCCAAGATGACTCTATTTGTAGTACTGCAAACTGAAGCCATACAATTAGCCAACCACTGCTGTTGGCTATTATAAGGTCCTAAACCAAGGGTAGGGAACCTATGGCCCTCTAGGTCCTCAAGGACAACCCTTTGATGAAATCCAAATTTCATAGAACAAATCCCCTTAATAAAAGAATTTGTTCTATGAAAGTTGGGACTCAATCAAAAGGCCCCACTCAAGTACCTGAAAGGCCACATGTGACCTTGATGGCAGAGGTTCCCCACTCTGTTCTAGACTGTTAGAACTAGAAGAACATGAGTATCTATCTATCTAGTGCCTGAAATTTTTAGACCGTTAGGTTCATTTTACAAAAGAGGAAACAGAATTCCAGAGAGGTCACAACATTTAAAGGTTATAGCTGTAAGTCTGTTTCTAGGAGACTCCAACCACACCCCAAGTATGGATCTACAAAGGAAGTCAGCTTTTGCATTTCAAAAGCATCTTTATCTAAAGATCTTCACATGCTTTTCTTAACTGTGAATACAGTTCTGTGAATAAGAAACTGAGGCAAAAGGGAGGTATTGAATGATTTATTTATCTGATTGATAGTGGCAGAATCATGCATAAATCCCCAGACAGTAAATAGAATAAATAAAGCTTACCATTTTCTGATTGTTTCTAACCAGTAATAGGGGAGAAGGGAAAAAGCAGTATTGATTTTAGAAAGAGTGAAGATGGGGAAGAGGTGAAAGTCTATTGGAAAAACTCTTGAAAGGATTGGAAAGGTTAAGGAAAAGACCTCTTTTATTTAATTGCTGGAGTTAATTAAACATGGTACACTCACTCTCTAGAGCCCCAAATTTGTCACAGATAAACCAACTTCGGTTGATTAGAGCACCTTTATTCTTTTTATTTTTTTGAGGGGGAAAGGCAGGGCAATTGGGGTTAAGTGACTTGCCCAAGGTTACAAGTCTAGTAAGTGTTAAGTGTCTAAGGCCAGTTTGGAACTCTGGTCCTCCTGACTCCAGGGCCAGTGCTTTCACCTTCATTCTTTCTGATGATTTCTTCACTATAAGTTTTTAAATGCATATTGCATCCTTTCCCAGTCCACACAGGATCTATCAACTCCATGATTCCCTTTTTGCAGGTTTACTTGCCTGTTGTCTCAGCTTCAAAAGTGCATCTTTCCCATGACATTTTAAGAGTCAAGGATCCCCAATTCAAAGCTGGAAAGACCCTCAGGCATCATCTAGTTCACCTGCCCTCATTTTAGAGAAGCAGAAGTTGAGGCTCAAGGAGGGGGGATGATTTACCTAAGGCCCCCACAGGGAACAAGTAGCAGACCTGAGATTTGAACTCAGTCACTGCACCCCAGTGCACAGTTTGTTCCCCTGCAATAACCTTCCTCTCTATAAGAAGTCTACTCTCCATTATTTATAGTATGGCAAATGAAACATCTATTCTTCTGTCTAGAAAACAATTGACTCAGCTTTTAAAGAACATTGACTAAGTCCCCACTGTCTGCAAAGCATTGTGTCAGTGAAGGTCCAATAAAGCATAACTATATATTGTTGTTGTCATTCAGTCATGTCTGACTCTTCATGACCCCTTTTTGAGGTTTTCTTGGTAAAGATACTGGAGTGGTTTGCCATTTCCTTGTCCAGCTCATTTCACAGATGAGGAAACTGAGGCAAACAGAGTTAAGTGACTTGCCTAGGGTCACACTGCTGGTAAGTGTCTGAGGTCAGGAACTCAGGGAGATGAGTCATAGATTAGTAAATGGTCATACAGGCTTATGCTTAGCTACTTACTATTGCTTCTGCATATTCAAAATTGTGCTGAAACTAACTATTCCTTTTTTCACTTCTAGGCAATCTTTGTTAGTGTTAGAGAGCTACTTTCCATATGAACTAATAGTAAATGGAGTGCCCTATCAGGATCTGCATAATGCTTCATAGTGCTTTTTCTTTTTTTTTTTTCCTTAGGATTCTTATCTACTCTATTGCTGACTCTCAAATAATAATTTTATTGATATCTTTTATTATACCATCTACATTTTTTAATATACCCCAACCCTCTTCCTCCTCCCAGAGGGGCTTCTCTTATAACAAAGAATGAAAAAGAGAAGGGGAAAAACAGTTGAGCAAATCTAACCAACACAATAAAAAAATCTATTGTTATATAGTGTTCCATACCCAAAGTCCACCACCTCTGCAAAGAAGGAGTGGTGCCTTCTCCTATCTCTTCTTTGGGGCCAAGCTCTGTCATTTCAAGTTTACACCATTCACTTTCAGTTGGTTTCCTTGCTCTTATTGTCTCCATCCACATCATTGCTGTCAGTGTGTATATTGTTATCCTGGTTCTGCTTGCTTCACTTCACCATCAGGTCATCTAAGTCTTCTCTTACTTTTCTAAATTCTTGCTATACATCATTTCTTATGGTAGTAATATTCCCTTACATTTATGTACCACAATTTATTTAGTGGTACCCCCAATCGCTGTTCATATACTTTGTATCCAGTACTTTGCTATCATGAAAAGCTATATCCCTTTAATAACGAATTGTATTAAACTATTACTACACATTCAAAATGCCTCTTTTAAAAAATAGGACATACAAGTGGAGTGGCAAAGGTCAATGACTGGGGAAGAAATCATTGAGTCCCTCCCATGTATGCTTGCTGGAGATGAAAGCCTCTTCAGACAACCAGATGGACCTCTGTTCCCATTCATATCCAGGATGTTCCTGAAGAGAACAGGCCACAAAACAATCAGCTGCATGAGATGATATACAAAGCTGTCATGTTGCATTGAAGGTTTTCTGATGACATGAGAAACCAAGTGAAGCTCAAGAGCTTTGTACATGTTCTAGAAGAGGCTAAAAATTAGCATCCTTCCATAGGGTTAGTCATGTTTTATTTTTAGCAGCACCAAGACACATGATGATGGAAAATCCCATCCCACAAATTTAGATGGCATTATTTTCCTTCATGTGTTTAACTTTTATTCTAATATGCATGAACATTGATGGGGTTTATCTAATATGATACCTTTGTTTCCTAATGAGATTATAATATGACACTATTGATATTATTGCTCAAATTTTTATTACCCTCTTTCCTAAGAACCATTCCATTCAAAAAGTCATAGATGGAAGCCGTTGGGTGTAAGATAGGACTCCCCTCATCCTGAGCCCCCTCCCTGCAGTGAAGAGGAGAAATAAGCTTGGCTGTACCCAGTACATGCCAAAGCATAAAGTAACATAAAATTTCCTGGACTGAAGAAAAAAGTCATTATAAGGCCCTTTCTCCTATACTGATCTCACCATGTAGGGAAAATCTAAGGAATCTAAATGGAAATGTCAACACAGGGATGTCATTTTCCTATTTGGCTCTCAGTTTTTCTTGGCTGAGGGAGAAGATGGGATGGTTTCTTGAGATAATCTAAGATACAGTTTACCTTCTTCACAGGGGTGTGGTAAGGATTAAATCATCATTAAATCATTCTCAGAGAAAAACACAGTAAATGTTTTGGCCTTAAAAAATGAGTCCCAATGAAGGACAATGAAAAGAAATGTACTGGTCACCTATTCTGCCTATGATACTGAGTTAGCAAAGTTTCCTAATCCCCATGCGCAAACCTGTGGCATCATATCACCAGTCTCCTAAGCAGGAAACAACCATAATTTTCCGCTAGCATTATAGCCCTTTCCTCTGCACGTTGGCTCTGAAACCAAACCTTATTTTTGTTATCTTTTGTTCCGTTTACCACATGTCTATTCTTCTTGATCCCTAAAGCTACAGTCTTAGTCAAGGCATCTCTGATCTGAAGATAAAATATATTACAGTGTGAAAAGGTGCTAGATTTGGAGCTCAGAGAACCTGTGCACAAATCTATCCTGGCTCTGCCATTTGCAAGCTGTGTGACCTTGGGCAAGTCACTTAATCCCAGGACTCAGTTTTCCCATTTGTAAAATGAAAGGATTAGGCCAAGGTTCCTTTCAGCTTTGTGTCTGTTATCCTATAAACCAGTAGGGGCTTAATGATTCTTGCTGGATTATATTTATGTGACTCCCCCAAACAGATTCACTGTTTACAGAGTGACTCAGCTCAGCTTTCCGATTGCATTGCCCCATTTTTTCAGGGGCTTTATTACAGATTATATTCTGATCCTAGCAATTGGCATTAATGGCCCATCACCAGGCTGCCCCAGCTAAGCTCCCTCTTCTACCACCATAACTCATCCTTAATGTCCCTCTTCATCTGATCAAGTCACCTCCCCTTCTGAGGCCTCTCCCAGACTACCTTTGGGCCCCTTTCCTTCAATAATTCAATAGGTCAACAAACATTCTTGCCAAGTGCTCTCAAAGAGCACCTGGGCGTGAAGTCAGGAGAGTCTTAAGCTCACTTCCCCTAGCCTAAGTTTACTTATCTAGAAACTAGTGCTAATAATACTGGTACTATCTAGCTAACAAACCAGTGTGAGGAATCCAACACAATCCCAACAAGCATTTATTAGGCTACTACAGGGGAGAGAAATACAGGATGAAATACAGGCCTGGACCTCCTCTGCCCCCCAGAACTAACATTCTACCGTGGAGGGGATTATCAATATTGCGTAATTCTTAAAACTTCATAGAAAAGCTGAGTTATTATTACTAATGCATTGTACCAGAGACTGAGATCCTACCTTCTTCATAAAGGTTCATAACTTTGGTTCAGTCCTGCATAAACATTTTATATCCATGACCTCCTTCCGTTAGCACACTAACATATTTTCTCTTTTGATTGTCTAGTGCTTTATACAATAGATAGATATGTTGCTGAAAATGTTTATGTAGCATAAATTCAATTTCCCAAAGTACAACTTGATCCCTCCCTAAAAGGCACATTTTATTTTTCAGAAAATTAATTTTTTTTCATATTTTTTCCAGAAATTTAATTTTAAATTGTCAAAAAATTAATTTTTTCATTTTCACATCTCTTTGAGTTAATAATTAGCAGTAACTTCCAACACTTTTCTCTGTCCTCCCTAGTTTCTGTCAATTAGTTAATAAGCTTTAACTGCACCAAGAAAACTCCCTCTTTTTAAAGTGAACACTTAAACAAAAAACATCTTTTAAGTCATCTAACTTCTCTAGGCTGTTTCCTCTTTTGTAAAGTGAGGTCTTTGGACTAGATAAATGATCCCTTAGGTCCTTTCCAGTTTTAGAGTTTTATATTACAAATAATCACTCAATTTATCTGATTTGTACATGCAACTTCTCATACATCTAATTTAATTCAGCTGCCAAAATGATATCCCTAAAACACTGGGCACTGCCTTTGTCCAGGTCTCACATCAGTCCCTGGCACAAAAATCCCCAGTGGCTCTCTATTGCCTCTAGGATAAAATATGAAGTCCTCTGCTAGGCATTTTATGGTCTTTATAATTTGACTACTTCACACATTCTGCATTCCAGCTAACATGGCTTTCCTGTGGCTCCTTATACATGACATTTCATCTCCAGTATCTAAGCCTTTGCACAGGCTGTCCTTCATGCCTGGAATACCTTCCCTTGTCACCTCATCTCTTGGAATCCCTAGTTACCTTCAAAGTCCAGCTCAAGTTTTATCTCACACTTGAGGTTTTTCTTGATATCCCTAGCTGTTAGGGTCTGTCTGTCTGTCTGTCTGTCTCTCTCTCTCTCTCTCTGTCTCTGTCTGTCTCTCTCTCTCTGTCTCTGTCTGTTTATCTCTGTCTGTCTGTCTGTCTGACTTTCTCTTCCCAGTCCCTGATCCCTTCCAAAATTATTTCGCGTTTATTTTTCATGTACTTTGCATTTATTTGTATGTGTACATATTGCTCTCCCCTCTACCCCCAGATTGTAAACTCCTTGAGGGCAAAAAGTTTTGTTCTGTTTTCTTTTTCTTTGTACCCCCAATATACCTGGCACAAAAATAATAAATGCTTATTGAATGACTATTTGGCACTGGATTGTTGTTGTTACTGTTTGTTTGGTGTTTAATGTGACATTAAGCCTGATGAAGAAAGAATAGCATGAGTAAAGACAGAAAGTCTCTCCACAACTGTGAATGGATCCTGGTCCTTGCCAGCACTTCCCTCACCTGTACCTACACCTACCCTCACCCTCTACCACCTTCTCACAAAAGAGAATCAGACTCACCAAAACATTTCTACAAATGTTTGGGAAGAAACGTGCCAGATGAACAGTAGTAACACTGAAGAAGTTAAAAGATATAGGATGTAACATGAAAGAGGATTATGGTACATTGAAATCAGATCACAGGGGTAAGAAGATAGATGTATATATCATGGCTCCTACCACAGAGAAATAAATGCTGAGGTGCGTCTGAAATATGGTTCTTAAAGTCTTAGCAGAGCATTTTCTGGCCTCAAATCTGTATCCAGTTACTAGTTCTATGACCATGGCATGAAGGAAGCTTTTCAGATTAGTGATGTTATTAATAAGATTTCCAAAGTCACCCCTGGGGTCCCCCTTTCCCTTTGATGAGATAAAGCATTTCAGCAACTCAGTCCCACCCTACTCTGCTATGCTGGAAGATTGTTTTTATTTATTGATGACTTGGACTCCAGTCTCTCAGAAAGACGCTTTTTCCTGTCTTGAAAGCACTCAAGAAGGAATTTGTTTCAAAGATCTTTATCTAATATAACTTTCTAAATAATCTCTGGAGAATAGTTGTTTCCCTCTTTTAGAACAGTTCCCATGTCTATAATGTGTTATGGTTTTTGATGGACTTTCCTCACAACAGCTCAGTGACAGGGGAGTACAAGTATTATTGTCTCTATTTTGCACATGAGGAAAGTGAAGCTGACAGAGATGAAATGGTTTGTCCAGTGTCACACAAATAGAAATGGTCAGAGCCTAGGTCATCTGACTCCAAATTGAAAGCTCTTTCCAGGACACTAAAATCTTGATCTGAGAACAGTGGCCCTATGTCTAGCAGGCCAAAATGGCTCATAAATTACAGAATCAGAGAGTATCTTAAAAAATTGTTGCTGCCTTGGTCTTCACATAGCAACCGTTTCATCCCTTCCCTCCTTACATCCTCTCAACTGAATTCCTCTCTTGTGATGAATAAAAATTAGCAAAAGGAGAGAGAGAGAGAGAGAGAGAGAGAGAGAGAGAGAGAGAGAG
>NW_027186304.1:36131273-36151714 GCF_028583685.1 Petaurus breviceps papuanus | reverse complement strand
TTCTCAATCACAGCAAGTCACACGTCCTATTTGTCCTCAGCAGTCTGTACTTTGAGAAGCTTCAAGGTTTAAGAAAAACTGGGCTAAGTGGAGAATAAAAAGACCTGGATTTAAGTCTGAGCTCTGTTACTTTCAAGAGCTTCCACTTAGAGAGTATTTTATGATTTACAAGGGCTTTCCTCACAACCTTGTAAAGTAGGTAGTCCAAGTCATATTGTCCCCACTTTGCAGATGTGGTAACTGAGGCCTACAGAGGTTGAAGGATTTGCTCAGGTCACATAACTGGTCAATATCAGAGCAGGGATTTTAATCCACATCCTCCAGCATTCTTCCCGCTATTACCCTGCTCACTCATTCCCAAGCTCCAGACTCTTCATCACTAAAATGAAGATGATAATACATTTGTTATCTAGCTCACAGACCTACTCTGAGGTTCAAATGGGACTAAATAAAAAGCAATTTTCAGACCTTAAAATTCGACATGAAACAAGTGATTATTTTCATTACTTTGTCCTGAAGGAAAAGGGAAGGCAATTTTAGGCAGGACCACAAAGCAACTAACCAAACAAGGGAAGTGCCAGAGTTCTCTGATACCAGACATTGCTAAAAGTATGCACCAGAGCTGACCTGTTAGAAGAATGACTCAGAATAACTTGCCAGCCCACTTAAACAAATAGTAAGCATCGAGCTCACCCTTCAAAAAGCAGGGCTGTTAATTTCCAAGATCTATCTCTAGTCTCTGAGCTTGGCAAATTTCCTTTCTTCTCTCCTGCCCCCTGAGCATGAGCAGGCATCTCCCTTACTGTATATTTTTGCGCTTTGAATTTTCTGTATATTTTTGGTCCTCTCCACAGTGAACCAAAGTAGGTGTACCTGAGACCTTTCTGAATTGGGTATTTACCTTGTGCCCTCTGTTCTAATTACATCATCTGCTCTCTTTTCAGGAAAGTGGAACCAACAGCTCCATTCTTATTCCATGCTGTTCTCTCTAAGATGTAGGACCTTTAGCTGGGTTTCAGTTTCCTTGTTCGTGAAAGACAGGGCTTGGAATAAATTTATTTTTTTCTTCTTAATTTTAATTTTTTTTAAATAGCCATAACCTTCATCTCTAAATATATCCCTCCTAATTCAACTAGCAAACCACTCATTATAACAAAAAAAATTAAAGGGAAAGAGGAGAAAAAAGCAACTCAACAAAATATTTTAAGATTGTATTTTATTTTGTTTTCATTTCCAAATTCTCTTCCTTCTTCTTCTCCCTCCCTACCTATTGATAAAGCAAGAAAAACAAAACCTGTTGCAAATATGTATAGTCAAGTAAAAAAAAAATCACACATTAGCCAAGTTCAAAAAAGTATGTTTTGATCTGTACTATGAGTTCATCACCTCTCTCTGAAGAATAGCATGTTTCATCATGCTCTGGAATTATGGTTGGTCATTGGATTGGTCAGATTTCTTAAGTTTTTCCAAAGTAGTTTGTCTTTACAATACTGTTATAGAAATTGTTTTCCTGGTTCTGCTCATTTCATTTTGTATCAGTTCATACAGATTTCTCTCAAACCATACCCTTCATCATTTCTTACAACATATTAGTATTCTATCATATTCATAAACTGTAACTTGTTCAGCTATTCTCCAAGTAATGGGCTCTCCTTCAGTTTCTAATTCTTTGCTGATTTGAAAAGAACTGCTACAAACATTTTTGTACATGAGTTCTCTTCCTCTTTGATCTCTGTGGGGTATAAAACTAGTTCTGTTATAGATTGGCCAAAGGTTATACATAGTTTAATAGTTTTTTTGGCATAGTTCCAAACTCCTTTGCAGAGGGTTGGACCAGCTCACAGCTTTACTAATAATACATTAATGTACCTAGTTTTCCACAGCCCTGCCAGCATTTGTTATTTCCAATTTTTGTCAATTTTTCCAAATTGATGGATGTGAGGTGGTGCCTCAGAACTGTTTCAATTTGTGTTTCTCTAATTATTCGTGACAAGGCATTTTTTTCATATGGTTATTGATAGTTTAGATTTCTTCCTCTGAAAACTGCCTCTTCATGTTCTTTGATCATCTAACAAGAGGGGAATGATTCATTCTTCTAAGTTTGACTCCATTCCCTATATATCTAAGAATTGAGACCTTTGTTTGAGAAACTTCATTTCAACAAAGCTTACCAACAACACCAACTGAGTCTGACAGCATATGTAGCAGTCTACAACCATAATCCTTTCTTCCCTAAAGAAGGGAGGGAGGTGGAGCCAAGATGGTAGAGGAATAGGAAGCAGTATGGTAAGTTTCCATCCACAAACTCGCCCAAAGAGACCTAGAAAATGTACCAGTCTGTATACTGATGGGGAAATCCAGAAAAAAAAAAAAAAAAAAACCTCTGTGAGTCTTTTGTCTAGACCAGGTGAACAGAGACAGGGAGCTCTGCAGATACTGCAGACAGGAGAGGGTCTGGCCAGAAGCACACATAGTACATGGAGCACTCCAGTGCCCGGGAGAGACTGCATCAGGACAAGAGGAGGTCCTTGAATTTACTTGACCACATTCAATCCCATATCAGATCACTGTGATGAGGACAGGTGTGAACTGGAAGCTTTGTCACCACTACCCAGTTTAGGTCATAGATCCAGGACAGTGTTCTCAGGGCAATGTTCCTGTTCAGGGTAGGGAGAAAGGAGCAAGTTCAGAAGCCAGAAGCAGCAGAAGTAATGTGGCTCAGACCTTAGATATAATTCTTGGAATTCTTGAAAGATGTAAAGCTGGAGGGTTTTCTTTAAGAGTTAAAATGTTTGACTTTTTTTTAATAAATGAGATGAGAGCATTTGAGAAAAATGGAAAAGAAATGAGAGCTCTGAATAAAAGAATTGGAAAGGGAATCAACACATGACACAAGAGGTACAAAACCTTGTGCAAACAACAAATTCCCTGAAATTTAGAATGGAGAAATTAGAAGCCAATGATTCCATAAAGAAATAAGAAATAATAAAAACAAAGTAAAAAAGCTAAAAAAAATAGAAGAAAATATAAGGTATCTCATAACAACTGACCTGGAAAATAGATCAAGAAGAAAATTTTAAGAATCACTGGGTTATCTGAATGCCATGTCCAAAAAAAGAACCTGGACATTCTATTTCAAGAGATTGTCCAGGTCTCTCAGAACCAGAAGGCAAAGTAAAAATAGAAAGAATCTACAAGTCATCTCTTGAAAGAAACTCCAAAATAAAAATCTGATGAAACATTATAGTCAAAATTCAAAGTTTCCAGGTCAGAGGGAAAAAAAGTACTACAAGCAGCCAGTATGGGTCTGATCAGCCACAGGTGAACATACCTATTCTCACTCTTTGTGAGCTTTGTGATATCATTGGTCTTCTGAAAATGAAAGATAAACAACAAAAATATTTAAGATATGATGGGTGACTGGTTGGCTAAAGATTTATTCATTTTGTTAGTCTTTTAAAAAAAAACCCAGCTTTTTGTCTTGCTTTTAGTTTTTGTTTTAATAGTCTTTTTAGTTTCCAGTTTATCTATTTCTTCTCTAACTTTCAATATCTTCTATTTTGTGATTATTTGAAATTTATTTAGTTGTGTTGTTCGCTTTCTATTTTTAAAAATGCACTTTCAGGGGGTGGCCAGGTGGCTCAGCGAGTAAGAGCACCGGCTCCAATGTTGGGATGACCTGGGGATCAAATCTGGGCTCAGATACTCAGCACCACACCCAGGAATAACTGGCCATGTAACCTTGAGCAAGTTACTTAACCCCGATTGCTTTAAAAAAAATGCACTTTCAGTTCACTTATCTAATCCTTTTCTACTTTATTAAGGTTGTTCTTAGAAGTTCTGTTGTAGCAGTATCCCAAGAATTTTTATGTTGTCTCATCAATTTCATTTCCTGCAATTCTGATGGGTTGGCCACTTAGCTCAAGTGTCAAATTCACATTTACCTAAAAGACTATTTTACGGACAACTTAAACCAGGCTAGCCCTCACATGGAAGTCAGAAGAAATGATACAAGGACACTCTCATGGTCTCACTAAAAACTTTACTGTGGATTGTGATATATCAGAGACACTGGCACAAGACCACCCAACGTGGTATGCCATATCAAAGAAGGCACTGTGCTCTATAAGCAAAGCAGAATTGCAGTAGTAAAAGTAAACATGAGATGTGCAAATCTAGAGACATCTCCATCCCAAATGTTCAAATGGATTATTTGTGCCTGACTCGTCAAGGAGCTGTCCAAACTCAGATTTCATTTTTTTATAGTTACTAGACTTGTAGAACAGGATGAAAAAAGTCTTGCTGATCAACCACAATTGAACACAATGTACTTGGACCCCAACAACGTGATGTCACTTGGTCTTCTTCCAGTAAGAAGGAGCAGTAACAGTAACAGGCTTACCAATCATTTCATCTTGGAAAGTTTCCTTAAAATCTGAACCTCTTCACTCTGAAACATCTCTCTGCCATGCCAGACTCCTTCTTCCATTGCCTCCTTTGTGGGGAACAGCCCAGGAAAGCCAACCTTTACTTACTTGTCAGCTCTGTTCCTGACTTCCAGAATTCTACATTAACTTCCCTGCCCTCATGTTCTCCTCCATCCTTTTCAGCTCCCTTTTGTATGTTACTTCCTCCATTTTAATTTAAGCTCCTTGAGGATTTTCTTTCTGTTTATTTGTATTTATACCAAGAGCTTTGCATATTGTTGTTCAGTTCTGTCCTGTTGGACTCTTCCTGACCTCAGGGACCATACCATCCATGACATTTTCTTGGCAAAAATTCAGAAGTGGTTTGCCATTTCCTTCTCCAGGGGATTAGGGCAAACAGAGCTTAAGTGACTTGCCCAGGGTCACACAGCTAGTAACTGTCTGAGGTCAGATTTTAACTCAGGAAGATGAGTCTTCCTGACTCCAGGGTTAGCTCTCTATTCACTGAATCATCGAGCTGTCACATAGAAAGTGCTTAGTAAATCCTCATTGCTTTGCCTTATTTTCTTTTCTACAAAATGGGAATAATAATACATGTAGTATTAACCGTACTGGGTCATTATGAAGAAAGTGTTTTGCAAACTTTTAAATACTATACGAACATAGACTTTTATTATTAAAGCAATGCCAGGACTACTATAAGAAATCAAATAAGAATTATTACATTTTGCAGTACTATGCTATGAGATCTTCCAACTACATGGATAAAAAGTAGGGAGAGCCACTTAAAGTCTAAGGAAAAATTCCCAAAGTGGGCAATACCACCCCCTGGGGGACACTGGAATGATCCAGGGAGGAAGTAACAGCCTCAGGTGCAACTGGGGGGCATTGAATAAAAATAAGGGGGTGGTGGAAGCTTAAGGAAAGAAGAGAAGAAAATTTTGAAAAAAACATTTGTATGTATTTCATCCATTGTGTGATGGAGTTAAAGTTGTAGTGATTACATTATTTTTCCAAATAAACACATAAAATGTGAATTATAACTGATCTATGGTTAAGTTCACCAATAAGTATTAACAAGCAAGTGTTGGCAGGCAAGAATGTCAAGCATTGTCAGGAAGTCCGGCATGCATCAGCAGGAATATGTGCAAATAATGACTTATTTACAATATGATACTATCTAATTACTTGCCATCATATTGCATCATCAAAATCTCAATGCAGGAAAAAACCACAAATTTACAATAAATCATTACATTTGAGATGTCTTTTTAAAAAATTTTATGTTTTTTTGAAATGATGCAGTTAAAAAAAAAAACACTAAAGGCTTAAAGAAAATAGATTTCCAGGGGGTGCTGAGAGCTCAGTAATTTTTTTTAAAGGGGGTGGTAGGCCAAATCTGGTCTGACAGAAAGTGTCGCCATCGAACTATCAGTCCAGGTATCTAACTATCCAACACATTTTTGGAGCCAAAGTACTTAGCTAACTCTTTCAAATAGATAGTTCCAAATTTAATTCCCTCGTGATAAACTCCACATGACAACTCAAATAATATATTGATGGGCTTTTGGCACTGAAAGAGACTTCAGATATCATCTAGTTTAACACCGCTATGTTCCAGATGAGGAAATTGAGGTTCGGAGAGTATAGAGACTTGTCCAAGACCATGTGACCATAGCTCAGTTAGTGGCAGGCAAGACCAAAAGCCTAAACTTGAAATTTTTTTTAAGTGAGGAAAAGGTAGATTTCATAAAGTATAAAAGTAATGATCCTGGTGCCAAATCCTGGCAAAGTGCTAAACAGATTTATCAGCATAGAAAGGAAAATAGTGATCACAAGGAGTCGACATGAGTTCACTAAATGTGAGTCATGTCAAACAACTAGTCTTATTTCCTTTTCGTTTTTTATAGTTACTAGACTTGTAGAGCAGGAGGAAAAATGTCTTGCTAAAATCCATAAGTTCTGTGTCTACAGGTCTGACAAAATCTCTCCTCATATCCTTCTGCACAAAACAGGAAAATATGAGCTTAATCTAATTAAGCAGGTTTATAACTCGTTTAATTACTGTTCCCAAAGTAAAGACCAATATTAACCTGGTTAAAGGCACTCAGTAGCATGCCTCAACATTCTGTTCTTGTCCTCATTCAGTTAAGTATTTATAGCAACAACTTAGTTGAAGACAGAAGGCATGCTTAATCAAATTTGCAGTTGACACAAAGCTGGAAGAGGTAACCAATATATTGAGTGGCAGCTTTTGGATCCAGAAAGAATTTGACAGGTTGGAGCAATGGATAAATCTAATAAGCTTAAATTAATTAGGAAGGCACATAAAGTCCTGCATTGAGCTTCAAAAATAAAAAAAACATACAAAATTATAGGATGAGAGACAGATGATTAGCCTGAAATGCATAAGAAAAACACTTAGATTTTACTTAAAGCTAAAGTCTGAGTCATCCACGTGAAATTATTATCAAAAAAGCTAATGTGATTTTCCACAACGTTAATACAGGTATAGTGGCCAAAACAAAAATGTAACATCCATTTAGGTATAGAGACTAGTTGGGCCAACACACTCTAAGGAACATTCCAATTGGCCCTGCCCTTCCCTTAATTCCTTGTTTGGTTGGTCAGCTGATCCTAAAGTCACCTCTCCAAGTTGAGTATCCAAAGGCAATGAACAATGTCAGTCTTGCTGGGACAAGAGCACAGCCTCCCAAGGAAACTACCTTTGGGGACAAAATTCTTCTAGATAACCAAAGTCTATTGTGTTCACTAAAGACTCATCACTCATCACTTTGGGGTCTCTTTATAATTAAATCACTACACAACAATGATGACAATGCTTCAAAATTTTCAAAATCTAGAAATCACTAAAATTTTTCATTTGAGCAGAGTGATTTTCTACTCATAACACTTGTACCCGTTGGGAAAGAAACTTCAAAATTCCAGTCATCTGGAGTAGAAAATTCCAACACAATTCCATGTTGCAAGTATTTTTAAAACTATCATATAAACAAGAAAATTATTCAACAAGCAAGAACATTTCCATGTACAAAGACAGTCAGAATAAGAAGATTATATATAAAACTCTACATCTATTGCTTATGATTTGATTCTAAAATGTTTCTATATATAAAACATAATATGGCAGTACCAACTTTGCCCTGCTTACCTATTTTGTAAACATTTCATTGATGCTTTGGTATTTCTTTTCCTCTTTTATTTTGCATCTATCACTATCTCCCAAAGTGGTCCTGCCCCACTTTGTAGGTCTCCTCCCTACAAAATAAAAACCTTCAATTATAACAAACATGTATAGTCAAGCAAAATAAATTTGTGTTGTATTGGTTGAATCTGAAAATGCATGTCTATTTCTGTAGTCTTGACCATTTATTATATGCTTACTGTGTGTACTCTTAGGCTGTCCTAAAAGATATTATTTCCTATTCAGAGAATATGTACATGTACACAGATAAGTAAATCTAAAGTACATACAAAATCATTTCCAGATGTTAAGCACAAATCTCGGACCCATATAAAATTAGCACAAATTTCACCAATTACCTCTCTCTGAAATATGAGTCTAAAAGCTACTACCCCACTACACTCTCTCACTCTCATTTTTCCCCTAAGGAAAAATGCACAGCTGGGCCATTTCTCAGCTGACCTGAGAGCTAAGATCTAAAAGCAGTTGCGAATGTTACTAACCCCTTCAAGGGACCAAATGAGAGAGACCCCAACAGAACTGGTGGAGGAGAGGCCTCCTGAAAAAGCATTAAGCAACCAATCACAACAAAGGATATTAGCTGTCATTTATCCTCAAAGACCAGGCAGGTCAGTTGGGCCATTAGACCTGCTAAGAGAAGTAATGAGGCAGGGAGGGACTACCCACTGAGAAAAAGGGAGAAGCAGCATGTCTACTTTCATTTTTCTTTCCTGTAATGAATTAAGAGATGGCTTTTTATCATGGCGGAAACATTATGAAAATGGAAGCTATTTGGATGTTCCTTACTCGGCCTAACACAACCATTCTGCCCAGTGAAGAATGCCTCATCAATGCTAATCTAGGGCTGGGATGCTTTGACAGAAGTTGCTGTTTCCTTCCTTTTCTGTTCCTAAAATGTTTTTTTTTTTCTTTCTAATGGGATTGTTTTATGGGGACATTATTATTTTCCTAAATTACTTCATAACTCTTGGAATAAACTCTTGAACTGGAAAACTCTTTTTTTTAATGGACTTTTAATGACATAAATAGATTTGGGAAAATGTGGTGCTGACTGCTAAGAACTTATCCTATAGAGTTGTCTTCCCCCCCTTAAAAACACTCCATACTCATGAAGGGAGAGACTTGTATCTTTCCTGGCTATGTATTTCTCAATTGTTTACATCATTACAGATTTCCTACTGTAAGGCAAGTACCCAGAGACAACTCAGATTGTCCTGGAATTTGGCAAGTGTCTTCTCAGTTGTGAAATTCCTGAAGGTTTGGGGCTCAAAACTACCTAAAGCGAGGTATAATGTTTTCACTAATGCTGTGATTCATCTTATAAGTAGCCCTTCTAGAGAACTGCAAGACTTCCAGAAAAATTCCAGATCACCCCAGACCCTCCACCTCTCAGAGAACATTAATTTAGTAAGAGTGACAGGACCATTGTGGGGAATACTGGCCCCTGTTCCCATGCATGACCTGCCACAGTTAACTGCATTAAACACAACTGCAGTGATGCAGTAGAGATAGGCCAAGATCAGAACCTTCATAAATGACTCACCTTTCCCCTTTGATCCCTGGAGGTGCCAGAAATGTCTACCTCCCCCTGATCCCCCACTCTCAGTCGTGGAGGAGGGAATCAACAGCCTCCTTCCACCCCTTTCCTGTATTCTCCTCTCCAGCCTGACCAAACCCTTCCTTCCTACCTAAATATTCACAAAGTAACAGCACACATTTCAAAAACTGGGAAGTCATGTGACAAGTGGTGCTATTGTTACATTCCTTGCTCAGACACACTCTAGATTTACAAAGTTTCTAACAGGTAGAAGATTTAACTGTGTCCAGAATCCTTGGTTATAAGAAATCTTGGAAGAAAAGACACTGGGAAAAGTGTCCTCTTAGATCAAGATTTTCTAAAGTCTTTCTACTTTGGTAAAATGTTATACAGATGACTGAACAACAAATCAGTTACTCCTTGAAACATGTCTACCAAAGGGGCACTCCCAGATGGCAGTTGGGGTTGAGGGGGAAACCAAAGGTATTGAAACCAAGTGTCTGCTCCTAAATGAAAGCCATCTTTCATCCATGAATTCTTTTTTTCTCCACCTTTTTTTTTTTTTGATGCCTTTTGTTTTTATATCACCCTGGCTCCTGATATATCCTTCACCACCCTCATCCATTCCCCTCCCCCCAAGTCTTCTCATATCAAAGATTTAAAAAGAAGGGGGGGGGAGGGAAGTTCAGCAAAACTAACCATCTACTACATCTGACATCATAAGCAATATCCCACACCCAAATCTCCCCACCTCTTCAATCTGGGAAGGAAGGATATTTTCTCATCCCTTCTCCAGGACCAAGTATGGTGATTATCATTCCACAGCATTCATTTTCATTACAGAGTTCTTTCCATTTGCATTATTGTGGTCATCGCTCATATTGTCTTTCTCAATTCTACCTACTTTACCCCTCACCTATTTATGTTTTGGGTTTTTTTTTTGTTCATATTTTTCATTTCTTACATTGCGGTAATATTCCTTTACAATCAAGCTCTCCAATTTATTTAGCCATTCTCAATCAGCAGACACCTATTTTCTTCCAGGTTTTTGCTACCAGTCTTTCTCTGCTTGAGTGTTTTTCTGGAAGTATATTGATCTGAATGGGACCTCCCTATCTTTACCTACTTTGGGGCATATATTAATCAGCTCACCCTATCTTTCTTTTTTTAAAAAAAGTGTTTAATGTTTCATCTATGTTGTTTTCATTATTTTTTACATCATTGTCACTTCCCAGCAACTACTTCCCCACTAATGTTCCCATAGCACCCTCCCTTGTAAAAAATAAATATAAATGAGCAAAACAAATAAAAGCTTGGAAATACTGTGAAAATGGACAGTAAAAATGGTCTGAAGATACATTCCTCAGTCTGCATCCTTAGACCACCACCTCTCCATCAGTCTTCTGAAGTCATTTTCTACCAGATAGTCAAGGATCAATTAGACTGGGAAGTTCAGAAAACCTAAGGAGTGATGACCAAAACTCCCATGGTTTTTGTTTTGTTTTGTTTTATGGTTTAACCACAAGACAACCTTGAAACACTAACAATATCAACATCAATCAAAAGGGAATATAGAGGTCCCTCTGGTCTCCCTGTCAAATAACCCATAAACACTTTCCTCTTTTTTCCTTGAAACACAAACTAAATTCATTTTTAAAATCTGTCACTGAGCTAAAGAACCAGCTCCTGGGTTCTCTCTTCTCTCCCAGTTCTTTAGTTATTGATCTAAGAGGATTCCTTCCTTGCCGGGATGCTTTCATCTATTTCCTCTGAAAGCAACTTTGCCTCCCTTCTCTGAACCAACTCAAGATTGGCTTTTAACTTAGTTGCCAAGCACTCTGTGGCATTCCTGTCACCCCACCTGAACCACAAAGATGCATTGTCCTAAGGTAAAGCAAGCTATTTTCCTCCTCTTGACCTCCTCACCATGGATGTGACTGAAAGTATGTGCATTGATTGGGAGAAGCCATTGAGTTAGAAATGATGTCAGAGGGGCCAGGAAAAGCCCAAGAGAGGGAGGTGAAGTTCCTGATTAATTAATGTTTCTCAAAGCAGGCAAATTAATTTCATATGTCAACAGGCCTTCCAGGAAGTCATGCTTCTTCCCTGAGACAACTTCACAGTAGTAATTTAACCTTACCAATAGCTTCTTGGGACCCCAGGAGTGAAAACATTTCATGAATTAGTCCAATCCTCTCTCCAGTTATTCTGTACTGTGCAAGGTCCTCTTCAAAAACAAAGGATAACAACCAACCAACTAACCTCCAACGACCATGTGTGGCGGTAACCCCAGTTTCTCTGAGTCTGGGCTAATAGAGCACAAACTCTGGCCCTGCAAACTGGAAGGGCTTTGATTTCATGTCAGCTAAGTACCAGCTTAGCTAAACACAGAGGGGTTCATCACCAAGTTGGCTACCAGTTGAATAATCTGGGGAGGAGAGGATAGTAGACATAGTATTTCTCCAAGACCATCACAGAGAGTTTCTTTTCTGTGCTTCTGGATGGAGCACTCATGAAATCATGTGTTATTTAAGTAGTAGGTAATGTAAGAGTGGAAAGAAAACTCTGGAGTCAGGGGGTTTGCATTTAAATGTCCCCTCTGAGAAGTACAAATGGAATGACCTTGGGTGAATCACTTAACCTCTTCTGGGCCTCAGTTTCCTCAACTGTAAAATGAAGAGGTTGGACTAAGTGACTTCTGAGTTTTGGATCTATGGTCCACAGAAAGTATTGTTCCAATAAAAGTGAGTGAACCCCAATTGCCCTACCTTCCCCCCTCCAAAAAGCAAAAAAAAAAAAAAGTGAGTGAAAATGAATTGGAGTTTTCTATTGACAAATCTCAAGATATACCTAGACCCTCTGTTAAATATGGAGGCTGTTAGGGTGGCTGGGTGGCACAGTGAATAGAGCACCAGCCCTAGAGTCAGGAGGACCTGAATTCAAATCCAGACTCAGACACTTAACACTTACTAGCCGTGTGACTTGGAGCAAGTCACTTAACCCCAATTGCCCCTCCAAAAAGCAAGACCCCCCCCCACAAAAAAATTATGGAGGCTGTAGGGCACAAGACTTGGGGCAATTCACCATTTGTCATCTTCCACCCTCAGCATTTTTATGCAGACAAAATCAGATAAAGGCAACACTGAAAACAGGCTTGAAGGGAAGAATTAATTACCAGTGGGTACTATAAACTCTGAATAAGGACTGATGCTAATAATGATAGTGATGAATTTTAGTAAGTACATATGGCAGATCTTTTATTTTCACATCCCTAGGGATGAGGCAACCATTCCACACCCCTCCCTCTATCCTTTTCCCAAAATGAGGGCTTCTAGGGCTACATTGAAAAGGTCTCATCCTTCCCTTTCCCTTTCCTTTTTTTCCCCCTGCACTTAGGACCTTCTGAAAAGCCAAATAATGATCTTATCTAAACCACAGGTAAGCCAAGTGCTACCCCTCCATAGTAGCAGCCAGCCACCAAATCCCACAGAAGCCACAAATCTTCCCAGAGTTTCTCTTGTGGAAACAGGCTCCCTAATCTCAGACTCCATGCCCACATAAAGAATATTCCAGCCTGATGACAGACAGAAGGGAAGGTAAATAGTCTCTCCAGGCACAACCACTACCTCTTCTGTTTTTCATGACTGGTGGTGCATGCTGGATATTTATAGGTCTTCAGGAATCTGTTCTCACAACAATCAAGCCAGATTATCTCACCCAACATCTTTTTATTGTTTAAATATATCATTCGTTTTCTTTCATTCACTCACATAAATCAGGGAGGCTGGAATGTGCCAGATAACACTGTATAAAATAAATAGGGCAACAACCCACAGAAAGTATTCCATAGTACAACGTAAGAAAAGCCCCAGAGTATCAATGGGTCTCAACACCTTTTAAAAAGCAATTAACCCTCAAGGGCCAGTGAATACGTAATACTAAGCATCATAAAACTAATGCCTGACATTAATTAGCCAAGGGTGCAGTCTAAATGTCCAGCATGAACTCAACAAGCATTTATTAAGCATTTACTATATGCCAGACATTGTACTAAGCAATGGGGAAACACATAAAGCAAAAAGAAAGAGCCCCATTTTCAAGGAGTTTACATGCTAATGGAGGAAGTTGACATAAATGAAAGCTAAAAAGAGAGGAAGGAGGGTGACCTGATAGCAAAGTCCAGAGAATCAGAGGTAGAGATGGGAAAGAAATGAAAGATGACTGGCTTGGTCATTTCTTCAAAATGGAGGTTCCAGTAGGATCTACCAGCAGGAGAAGGGGACTCCAGGGGAAGAGAAACGTTCCAGGGCAAGAAGGCAGCTTTGGTATGAGGTGGAAATCCAGAGAGCCAGAAGCAGAACCTGGAAAAGAATGGGTAAACATTCAATGTAAATAAAATACCAGAAAATGCCCACCTGAAGGTGAACACTTTGTTTAGAAATGCAAATTGCAGGAAAGAGACCATCTGTGCATTCCAATATGCAATAGTGTGGTCATTCAGTTTGCTTTTTCCTTATTTTTCCATTCATTAATTCAACAAATATTTATTTATTTTTTGAGCAGTCCTGTGATTTCATAAGAGTAGGGAGTGCTCAGACAGGGACTTTCTCCACCAATGGGATCAGCGCCTTCTCTGAAGCTCATGTTCCTGGAGTACTGAGACACACTGTGACCTGCCCAGGATCACACAGCCAGAGGTGGCATGCCTCTGAGGCAGGAGAGTTGAACCTGGGTTTCCTTGACTCTGAGGTCAGCATTCTATCTGTGTGCAAGGCCCAGGGAAAGACACAAAGAGAAACAAGAGACAGTTCCTGCTCTCCAGGAGCTTACAGTTTGGTAAGAGAGTTTAGACACAAACAGAAAATTACAGTAAAATCCTTTTTCTATCTTTACTTTTCAGCAGTGTCAAATCTTCCATGAAACCTCTGACTCCTCCACAAAGTGTTCTCTCTTTCCTCAGATTTTTCCAGTGTACTTTCTCTGGATTTCTCCCTAGGCCAGTGAAACATTACTTCCTATTATACCTAAGTGGGTTATATATTGTATCCTTCCCCCAGACCATAAGCTTCTTCAGAACAAGAACCATAGTGTTTAATAAATATTTGTTGAACTGAATAAATTAGAATATGATAAAAAATATATATATGAGAGAATTACAAAGTGCTATGTGACTGCTTAAGAGAAAGACTGAATGTTCTTGAATATTAGCTCATATTATATAAACATAACAGATTGTGAGAGATATTTATTATAATTAATTTAATTTTGCACAAGGTAACAGCCCTTAGAAAGATTATGTAGTTAAATAAATTAATCCTCTACATTGCAACTATTTATCAACATGCATATGATATGGTGCTATTTGTTAAGTCAGTTGCTTTAAAATATTGTAATATTTACTCACTGGAAACTCAAAGTAGTTAAAGAGTACATATGTTTCAGCATACATCCATCAATGATTAATAGCTAAGTAGAAACACAAAAGCATAGGATTTAAAAGCTTAAAGAATTCTCAGAGATCATATAATCCAATCTGATGTTGTAGATTGGGGAAGACACAGAGGGGGAGGGGAAGGAGGGAGAGGGAAAGATCAATTTTAAAACTTAACTGAGAGTTGTTGCTTCTTTTAGGGATCATTAATGTATCAGACTAATATTGCTCAAGCCTGATGAGATGATAGTTACTTCTTGCTGCTCTTTTATCCTCAGTTATTGAGGTTTTTTTTTTCATGTCTTTCTGAACATCACCATTAATATAAATCCCTAATGAAGACTGCTAAATAAACAACTGCATTTCAGGTTATTTTTGAAATATATATATGTATATGTATACATATATGTAAGTGTATGTGTATATGTATAAAATGAGTATCTATATCTAGGAGAAATTGAATTATCTTTATATATTTAATATATAAACATGCAATATTAATATGTTATATAATGTATTTAATATACAAATATATGTTTGTATATCATATATGTAATATATAAATATGTTATATTCAGACATGATATAATATTTATGTCATCTATAAATATTTAAAATATATTGCTATGTATATTTTTTCATTTCTTGACTATAATCCTATTATGCTGTTTTATTATGGAATGGAAATTATTTCTATTTTTTTTTTAAGTTATTCTGACACTTTGGGCCATGAGCTCTAGATTTACCAAGCTGGGAAGGATTGAAGTGGTCACCCAGTGATGAACTGTGAGTCTGCTATCTGAGGACAGTAGCTAAGTTTGGAATACTGGAAGTTCCGGCACCAAATGATGAATTGTTTTGGCCACATCAACTCATTAAGACTACTACGGTGGCAGGAGTCGAAATTTGCATGAGTAGGGGGAGTGACCATACTGGTGAAATCATACCTATTTATCCTTCCAAGTATTGAAGTATATTATGTAACTACACCAGGAAAAAAACTATTTCACTTAAAAACAAGCGTGCGGTGAAATTCTTCCTTTCCCATGGACATCAGGTGAATGTATAAAAAAAAAGTAGAACCAGAATAATGAATGACAGAGCACTGAATAGTTCCTGAAGTTGTCACAAGTAAATATCAGGTTCTGAAAATTAAGAAAATTAGATTTCTCCTCAAAATTTCCAGTGAAAATGAACTAAGTAGTAGGAGCAGTAGAATAATTAGCAAATACTATAGACCACTGCTATAAAATAAATCCTAGTCATAACATTAGAGAAGCAATTTCAGCGACATCTTCAGGAAGGAAGCTTTCTCCAGATCAGCATTCTGTATGTTCATTTGCCAAAGTCTGTTGTCCAGAGAAAACTAACTTTCCTGACTCAGTAGCCCTGTCATACCACTTTTTTTTTTTTTGCCTTTTGGAGGGCAACTGGGGTTAAGTAACTTGCCCAAGGTTACACAGCTAGGTTTTTTTGTGTGGGTGTTAAGTGTCTGGGGTCAGAACCGAACTCAGGTCCTCCTGACTCCGGGTCCAGCGCTTTACTCACTGTGCCACCTAGCCGCCCCCAATACCACTTATTTTCAAAGACTCATTAAGCTAAATTTTGTTTATGCTCGGTGAAATTATCTATAAGTTTCTGTTTTCAAAACTCAAATCTCCATGCAAAGAATCTATAGATTGGTAGTCAGAGAAAACTCCACAAAATATCCTTGCTATGTCATTCTCAGGTACTTCTATTTAAATTTAACAATCACCAAAGCATTGTTATTTAGCATATCCATAGAAAGGAAACATGACTTTCAAGAAATTAGATGAAAGAAGTCCAATTCAATCTTTTTTTAAACAGCATTTTATTTTTTCCCAATTACATGTCCAATTCAATCTTGAGTATTTTCTAATCCACTCATTTGGACTGCCCAAGAAATAACTAGGTAAGCACAGATTTACACACAAACAAGCATTCATGGCTTTAATTTAAATGTGAACCGTAAGGGTCTTAACTTAGATTAAACAATTTAAGAGGGAGAGCAATGTGATGGATTAAAAGAACTCTGAGGAAAAGAAAAGAACTGAGGTTATTTATTTGGAGAAGGCAAGCCTAAGAGGTGTTACACTATGATGGATGAGCGATCTGATAAGAATGGATACTCTCTACCACTACAGAGCACAATCCCTCCGTTCCTTTCCATCTTGTATGATTTTTTTTGGTCCATGTCCTTACATAAATCCTCCATGGAGAATTTACCCATTGTGATAGTGGCTTTCCTTGGGTTAGTTGGTTCTTTATTTCAGGAATATTAGTATAGAAAACTGTTTGTCTACCTACTGTCCCTCATTCATCACCAGGTCACTTCCTTTTCTAAGTATAAACACACTTGGGGATGACATATTTTTAAATTATGGAGAATGTTAAAATGCTAAAAGATATGACATTGGAAGATGAGTCCATCAGGTTGGAAGGGCCTGGCATACTATGGTGCACAGGCTTACAAAGAGTTGGACAGGAACAGTAAATGCCTCCTCCTGACTCATTCTCAAGGTGCCTTAATTCTTCAATTAGGCTGACAATTGGATGAGAATGGCTTTGGGGATGGTTAGGAGATAGGTCCACTAAGTGTCAAACACTGAGCAAAGCAATGGGGATGTAAAAACAAAATCAAAGGCAGTCCCTGCCCTCAAGGAGCTTACATTAGAATAGAAGACAAAACATAAAGGTGTAGTCTCTGGAAGGAGTATTTTGGTTTAGGAAGTTAAGAGATATTAAGTGGAGTCATAGGAGAGTAGTTTGACCCAGCTAATAACAAAGGCAGTATTGATTTGATTATAATTCCAGAATTAGAAAGAGGCAGGGGCAGGGACCATGGAATCAGGATCTAGGTAGCCAGGTAGAAGACGTACAGAGAGAACAGTGAAACATAGCTGGAGTTAGCCTAGACAGAGGACCATATCAGGCACTCATCAATCAGAACAGCGTCTTTCTTTTTAAGGGGGGTATTTTTTTTTATTTATTTTCCATTGACATTGTAATCATTGTGAATTATGTTCCTGGTTCTGATTATTTTCATTTTATACCAATTCATGTATCTTCACATATTTCTTTGAATTTTTTTCTTTTTCTTTTTTTTATTTTTGGAGGGCAGTTGGGGTTAAGTGACTTGCCCAAGGTCACACGGCTAGTGTATGTGTTGTGTCTGAGGCCACATTTGAACTCAGGTTCTCCTGATTCCAGGGCCAGTGCTCTATTCACTGAGCTACCTAGCCACCCCATTTCTTTGAATTCTTCATGTGCATTGTTTCTTGCTGACCAGTAATCCCCTATTGCATTGCTGTACATTATACTGTATTGTATTACAATTTATTTAGCTGTTCCCAATTGGGAATGGATCTCTATATTGTTTCCAGTCAAAAATGGGATTTGAATTCAGGTCTTCTGGACATCAAGCCCAGCACTTAATTTCCTACACCAAACACACGTTTCATTTAGTACAATATCCTAGCTGATATATCTTATACTGTGCAGCAACCATTTCCTCTCAAATATATTCCTGAGGAGATAAAAATATCCTTTCTATGACATTAAATACTTTCAGTATATCTCCATTTGATGAGGTATGGGCTCTGGGAGCCCTCTTGAGCTCTCCTTGAGTCCTTGAGGTACAGGCTCTGGGAACCTCTCTTGGACTCTTGATCAAATCATCCCATTAGATGAGGCAAGTCTTTTACTAGACTTCCCATCCTTGAACTGGCCTAGTCCACCATTGTTTGTGCTATCGCCTTTAACTCCTCCTGAAGACCCTCCCCAAACTCCTCTAGACCACCTCTAGATTCCTCCCACAACCTTCTGTATATAAGACCCCATCTCACACCATGTAGGGGAGAGCACCATGAAATAGTGAGAGTGCCATCGAATAGTGAGAGAGCCATAGAATGCCATGGAATAGTGACAGCACCATAAAATGACCTAGCACAGACTTACTGTGTGTCTAATGCAAGTGAACTTTTAATACATTTTACTTTTCTTTGGCTTAGAAGACTCGAGTCGAATTCATTCGGCAGGACCCGGCGTATTGGTATTTTGGGGTCTCCAGAGCAACCCTAACCCTCTTAGTGGGTACCCTCTTCACATTTTAATGATATATTTTGATACATGAAAACTTGCAATTTACTTTGTGACATATTGTATTGTTCTATATTAACTGATGAATCTTTTCGGTGTCCAGAGCTGTGGAATTTGTAGACTTAATCTCAGTGATATTTATTACTTTCTTAAAGTTTGGGTTTGCAAGGCTAACCCAAAAGAGAATTATTTTTCCTTATTCACTGTGTATGGACTACCATCAAGTGAATAGTGGAAGTCCAAGGCAATGCTTCTTTTTTTTTTTTTTAGAACAGCATCTTTCCTTGAGATTTTGGTGACTGTGGTTGTATTGAGGTCATGATATTTCATGATCTGCAGTCATATAGAGCCTGTGGTTGAATACAAGCATTTAAGAAATGACCTTCAATAAGAGCATTTAATCATTACACCATTTCCCAAATGGAATCCATCCCAATCTCTTCCTCCTATTCAATTCTAGGCCCAGGTTATCCATCATCTGTCTGCAGCAGCACCCAAGACATACACTCATTGACTAACTCAGTGGACTGCCCATCTGATTACATCATACTCTGGGTACTACATTTTTCATTCACTTTGTTTTTCTGTACAGATGGCTAGACTGCCCTCTTTCAAATGACTATGGATTTAATTGAAAAGACTCTGCAGAGTTCTGGGGCTCCTTTTGATCACTACAATATTATCTATAGATCCTAGCATTTAAAAGAAACTTGCCATCAAAAGGAATCTTAATTTGACTCAGCACAGGACATCTTCCACAATACTGGTGCATGTTTGATATGGGAATGTCTTGCTGTTTTATACTTTGCTTGTTATTGGTGTTTACCTTAGTGTTAGATCCTTGTGAGTTTCTAATGCATGTGTAAGAGATATCTTTGTTTGAGAGATGATTTTTTTTAAATCATCAGATAGAGGGACGGCTAGGTGGCGCAGTGAGTAAAGTGCTGGCCCGGAGTCAGGAGGACCCGAGTTCGGTTCCGGCCTCAGACACTTAACACTCACACAATAAAACTAGCTGTGTAACCTTGGGCAAGTTACTTAACCCCAATTGCCCTCCAAAAGGCAAAAAAAAAAAAATCATCAGATAGAGACACCAATAAATCTTGCACTCTCTGTTATTGTTGTTGTTCGGTCATTTTAGACTCTTCATTGACCCCATTAAGAGTTTTCTTGACAACGATAGTGGAGTAGTTTGCCATTTCCTTTTCTAGCTCACTTGGTAGATGAGAAAACTGAGGCACATAAGGCCAAATGACTTGTCCAGGGTCACTCAGCTATACTTTTCTGAGTCCAGATTTGATTCTGACTCCAGGTCTGTACGCTATCCACTGCACCACCAAGCTGCCCCCTTAGACTGTTGGCATCTCTGTTAATTAAATGAATAATATGCATTGTGATAGCCATTATTTTTAATGTTACTATAAGAATAGGGTGGGGGTGGGGAAGGTTGATAATATGACAGAACATACATACAGATGGGTATCAGAAAGAACTTTCTGGGTCAGCTAGGTGGTGCAGTGAATAGAGCACCGGCCCTGGAGTCAGGAGGACCTGAATTCAAATCCAGCCTCAGACACTTAACACTTACTAGCTGTGTGGCCTTGGGCAAGTCACTTAACCCCAATTGCCCTGCCTTCCCCCTCCAAAAATGAATGAAAGAAAGAAAGAAAGAAAGAAAGAAAGAAAGAAAGGAAGGAAGGA